>NW_020625486.1:1857095-1864939 GCF_003573695.1 Papaver somniferum
CGTGTCTCGATTCCAAAGGACGAAGTTCCGTTTTCATCAGTTTTACTCGAACTCGTTTCGAATCGATCAATATTTCAGGTGAAGTGTCGAGTCTTGATTATGTAAATAAATTTTGATCATGTAATAACTAAATTTTGATTATGTAATAACTAAATTATGATTATGTAATAACTAAATTTTTCCGTGTCTCGATTCCGAAGGACGAAGTTCCATTTTCATCAGTTTTACTCGAACTCGTTCCGAATCGATCAATATTTCAGGTGAAGTGTCGAGTCTTGATTATGTAACTAAATTTTGATCATGTTATAACTAAATTTTGATTATGTAATAACTAAATTATGATTATGTAATAACTAAATTTTGTCGTGTCTCGATTCCAAAGGACGAAGTTCCGTTTTCATCAGTTTTACTCGAACTCGTTTCGAATCGATCAATATTTCAGGTGAAGTGTCGAGTCTTGATTATGTAACTAAATTTTGATCATGTAATAACTAAATTTTTATTATGTAATAACTAAATTATAATTATGTAATAACTAAATTTTTCCGTGTCTCGATTCCAAAGGACGAAGTTCCATTTTCATCAGTTTTACTCGAACTCGTTCCGAATCGATCAATATTTCAGGTGAAGTGTCGAGTCTTGATTATGTAACTAAATTTTGATTATGTAATAAAAAAAAAGTAAAAAGAAAAAAAAGGAAAAAAATGAAAAAAAAATTTAAGTAAAAAATGAAAAATAATGAAAAAATTTATGCCACATTTATGTCCAGCCCAGTCAATTACATGGTTTAAGCTAACACTCCAGCCCAGTCCATTACATGGTTTAAGCTAACACTCCAGCCCAGTCCATTACGATTTTACTTATGTTATTTCAAAATGCATCGAATAGGATGTCCATAGTAAATCTAACGGTGAATATATTTATCACAAGCCCAACCAATAGTTAGATTAATAGGGAAGAACCTCTTATCTTACGCTATGTAACACCTCAAAATTCTGTTCGTTTTATCTTTCCTCCTAAACCAGAGTTACAGAGCGGAGAGAACTAGAGAAACCTAAGCAAAGTAAAAAGGGGATAAAGTTCTAGGCTTAAAATCAGGGAAACATTGAGATTTGTTAGAGTAAAAAGGGAAATCGGATTTCTAAAGTTTGGAAATATTTTTAGGTCTACCGTAGGATCAAAATCAAATGGTATTTTCTTAGGAGATTTTTCCGAAAAAAGGAAATCGTAGACCAAACTCAATCGATTTTTCAGTTCACCCTAAATAATTTTGAGCGGGATGAAAATGAAACGCAAAATATTTTCGGCGGGATTATTCAATCTGTGCGACTTTATAAAGGGCCGTATGATGTTGAGGAATTGCATGGCTAAATCTTATAAAGGTATATCCTGTTCTCAATCTTTCTTTCGTCTAAAAAGCTTAGTTATTCAAACCCTAATTGATTCAAACCTTAATTTTTGAATCAGACCCAATTGATTCAAAGGTTAAGTTTTGACTCAAACCCTAATTCTTAATTTTTGATTCATTGAAAGCAGGGTTTATGCACCTGTTTATTTCTTATTAAGAAGAACAATGGTGTGCATGCATGTTTAAGCTTTTCCTATGTTATGCTTAGGATCTTTATGCAGATTGTATTCTAAGTTGCATAGTGGCTGGATAACAACTCAGTCTTCTATGGTTATGGAAATGCTATTCTTTTATGTTTTTTTCTTTCTTTTCCGATGAATCTGATTAATGTTTTTCACACTGCAAACAATAGTTTAAGCTTCTGTGGTTCTCCCTGAAACCACTCGACATCACATTCTTATCTCATTTAGCTGGCCACATTCTCTGTCGTGTATACTCCCGTGTCATCGACGTTTTGTATAATGGGATTATAATTATGTCAGAGCTAGGTCAATTGAATGTTATTCCTTGGTTTTTTTATCTGTCTATTCTGATGAATGTTTTTCACATTGCAAACCAATAGTTTAAACTTCTGTGGTTCTCCCTGAAACCACTAGAAATCACATTTTTATCTCATTTTCATCAACTTTAGCTGGTCAGTAAGCTTCCATCTGTCGTGTATACTCCCGAGTCATTGACATTTTGTATAATGGGATTATAATTATGTCGGAGATCGGCATCCGTCGTTTGTTTTTAGGGAACTTGGTAGGTTTACATAATTGTGTATGTTTGAACTGGAGTCTTGCTTGAGTTCTTTCAATGCTCTAGTAAAAACCTCAGCGATTAATAATTTTTTAATTGTTATATCTTTTAACAATTCTGAGACGGCATCCTGCTCTTGCATCTAATCATACTAATCAAGACCATGTTAGTACTGACATAATCAAGACCATGTTAATTGACTGTTATAAATTTTGCTTGTGTCTAGCTTAATAACTTTTGACTTTTGATTGAAAAGAATTCAGACCTTATTTGATTGAATCATATACATGTATATGCAGTTTCCTATATGACTACACAAGAGAATTCGAGTTGGGAGCCAGAGTATGATGATGATGAGTATGCTGAAAATGAGACTGCAGCCCTGGAGGCTCAAGCCTTGCAGAATTTAGGAGAGTCAGAGGATGTAGACGAAGATTCCGATGGTAGTCGCACCGGTTCCGATGGTGATAGCTCCAGTTCTGATGATGAATCGACTGAAAGTCCTGAACAGCCTGGTAATGCTATACTAGCTTGTCTGTTTTTGTTTGCTTTGGACTTAAAAAATATGAGTACACTCTTACACCATGTTTACTCTTATTTTGGGTTTTTGAACTATAAAAAGACACAGGAGCTCCAAACAATACAGTAGAGTCTAAGGAGAATAATGTTCGAGGTTTAACAAGATTGAAGAAGCTAAAGAAAAATTTTGACGGCGAGAAGCATGTGATAGAATTTGATAAGTTTGGTCGATTTAAGGGGAAATATAAAGCTGAAATTGCTAGTTACATGGGTGTATTGGTACGTCGAGACGTTGGTCTAAGGCACTTGAAGTGGAAGGAAGTGAATTCAGTGATGAGGGATAAGTTATGGCACGAACTATTGGTATGTATATGCTGATCTATATTGATTTTTAATACTATATTTGTTATTAATTTGTTACCTGCCGTTAACATCTCCATATTTTGGCAGCGGTTTTATGAAATTGAGGAGACTATGAGAAGACAAATTATGAAATATTTTGGGGAACATTTGCGCAACTTCAGAAGAAAGTTGTATGTAAAGTTCATAGTGCCCAATTTGGGTAAACCTGCTAAACTAAATACTGTTCCTAAACAATATCGTGTCATTGTGAACCAAGAACAATGGGACAAGTTCGTAAAGTGGAGGTTGTCTGATAAATGCAAGGTTGTATATTGCACGTTTTAGTTTGAAAATATTGATATTAATTTCATTAATTAGTCTAACTTTTTTATGAATGAAATTCTTTAAATCTGTATGCTCAGGAGTTGTCCATTAGGGGAGCTAAGGCGCGTAAGAACCACAAATATAACCACAGGACGGGAAGAGCAGGGTATGCAGGGCTGTTGGAAAAATTAGTAAGTCCAGTTTGTTATACAAAATTATTATTATTTCCAGTTTAAATTATAGTATTATCTATCTAATTTTTCTTCTTGTGTATTTTATAATTACTAGATTAATGAGAAAGAGATCCTTGAAGATGAAAATCCTTCACGGTCTTTACTATGGAGGAAGGCACATCAAAACAAAAATGGAGAATACGATGACGATGATGTTAGGGAAAAAGCAGCTCAGCTTGTAAGACGACTGAAACTATCTAGCTATTTGTTTTGTGCTTGAGTAAATGTGAAAATAATTTTGATTTAATTGATTATCACTTCTAATCCCTTAATTCATTTTTTGTGCAGGAGGATTTTGATAAGCAGCTGGAAGATGGAACTTTGAGAAAACAACCAGGCAATGATTCTATCACCCTTGTGTTTGGGGAAGAACATGCTGGGCGTGTAAGATGTATAGGCAAGGGAGTGACTCCAACAACGTACTGGCACCTGCCACGGAAAGGAGCATCCAAGGAGCACATTGAACTGAAGAAACAACTGGAAGATGAAAGACGCGCGAACCAAATGGAGAGAGATAGGAAGGATGCAGAAATGAAGGAAATGAAGGCAGCAATGAAGGCACAAGAAGAAATGATGAGCAGCTTAATGTCTCAGCTAAAATCTCAAGGCATATTGAAAAAGAAAATCAAAAGCAAAAAGGCACGGGTATGTTTAACATCATCCAAGTAATTTTGATTAAGTATGTATTTCCTAATAATTCTGCAGTATCTAATATGTCAACTGCACTATATAGAAATCTCCTATTAGAGAGAAGTCTCTTATGCTTGAATTCCCTATTACAAGCATTTCTCCGACTGAAAGGAATGAATCTAATACAAATAGAAATGACCCTGAATCTGAAAATGTATCTCAGTCTACGGGATCGAAAGATAGTTCTGAACTCCAAATGGTATGTTTCTTTTGCAGGTATTTAAAATATATAGTGCTTTGAGAGTTCCATTTTTTGTTGATGTTAATATAGCGTATATTTTTGTAGTCTGGAAAATACAAACAAAAGTCTCCTGCATCTGAGCATCTACCCCTTAGTTCACCAGACAATTCTCAATCGAAAGACAAAACTGAACTTTCAACGGTATGTCCTTTTCACAGGCATTTAAGCATTTTGAGATTTGAATCTGTTGACGTCAATATAACATTTCTGTTTTGCAGATTGGTAAATGCAAACTGGCTCATGCTTCACTGAGAAATATCATTGCATGGGGTTCGGTTCTTCCATCAGTGCCAGGTCAGAAGGTTCATGGAGATCCACTCCGGGATGATTGTGTCAGAGTGACGGTTGAAAAGTCGATATTAAAGAATCATTGTTTGCCAGTCCCATCTACTCATCTCAAAACAGTAGAGGATGCTGAAAAATCTATAGTAGCTTGGCCTAAAGAGTTTGTGATCTCTTGCTCTAGTGTAAGTTGCTTTATTATACATGTTTATTACCTTCTGCATCCTGACCATATAACTGTTAACATGGTTTTTTCCCTTAATTATACATCCACTGGCTTGCTGCAGGGCCATCCACTTTAAGACCCCGGTGAACATGATTCTGACCCAAACGATGAATATGATTCTGACCCAAACACTAAGAAGACAAAGAAGAAGAAACCTTCATATATGAAGAGCGGGGAACTAAAGTCTCGGAGATCCAGCAAGAGACTCAAGACTGCAGCCTAATTATTAATAGAAATAGTCGTGGACTATAGGATTTGGATGTTTAAACTTTTAAGTCTCTCTTTGAAAGTTTGTTTTCTCAAGGTTACTGCACAATTATCAGATTGAGATGTTTATTATATTGTGAAATGAAATTATTTTGGTACAATTCTAATTGTAGTCTTCATTAATTTTTTATGGATGGTTATTTAGGTGATTTTTGAATAGCTACATTGAAAACACTTGATGTGTCCAAAAGGTGAACAATAGCTACATTCAAAACACTTGATGTGTCCAAAAGGTGAACAAAAGCTACATTCAAAAAACTTGATGTGTCCAAAAGGTGAACAATAGCTACATTGAAAACACTTGATGTGTCTAAAAGTTGAACAATAGCTACATTCAAAAAACTTGATGTGTCCAAAAGGTGAACAATAGCTACATTGAAAACACTTGATGTATCCAAAAGGTGAACAATATCTACATTCAACACACTTGATGTGTCTTTCGAAAAAATTTAGCCACGGTGCTACAAATTTTTAGTAGCCATAACTTATTAATTGGCCATGTAAAATGTTTATCATGTGTCCAAAAATATGGATGGCCATGGTACCATAGATTAAACGTGACTACAAATCATGTATTAGCCATGTTAAATTATTTTCCGTGTGTCCAAATGATAGAGATGGCCATGGTTGAGAAAAATTAGTGTGACCGCAACTCATGAATTGGCCATGATAAAATGAATTTTGCGTGTCCAATTGATGACAAAGGCCACGACTATAATAAAATTTACGTGACTTTAAGGTAAACTTTAGCCACATATAATTAAATTGTGTGTCTATAAGGATCCTATGGCCACGGTGATAGTGAAAATGCTTAACTACCAAAAAAATATTGAGTACCATATAGACACGGTTTTAGAGTTATGGCCATGGTTAATCATATTTTATAGCCACTCAAAGTTTATGCAGCCATAGGGATACGTTTTTGTCTCGGCACCTGATGCCACATTTTTGGAGTGAAAAAAATCCATGACCAAAAGCCTATGGACACGGTGATTAAGTGTGGCCAATGTAAAGATTTGTACTAGTGACCGCGCAACTTTAAAGAATCCATGAAGCATCCAGGGTGGAGGAAAGCCATGGAAGCAGAAATCCGAGCTTTGGAAGAACAAGATACCTCGGAATTGCAAGAATTACCGCTGGGCAAGAGAGCACTAGGGAGTAAATGGATTTACACGGAGAAGTATGATGAAAATGGGAAGTTAGTACGATTAAAAGCACGATTGGTGATCTTTGGGAATCATCAGGTTGAAGGGTTGGATTACAAAGAGACATTTGCACCAGTTGCAAAAATGACAACGGTACGTACTTTTCTAGCTGTCGCAGCAGTTAAACATTGGGAAGTACATCAGATGGATGTACATAATGCATTTCTTCATGGAGACTTGGAGGAAGAGGTGTATATGAAGATACCACCTGGATTTTCCAAAGGTCAGACAAATATGGTGTGTAAAATTAAGAAATCATTATATGGTTTAAGACAGGCTCCTCGTTGTTGTTTTGCCAAACTATCAACAGCCTTTAAGAAATATGGTTTTCGGCAAGCATACTCAGACTACTCTCTTTTTACTATGACCAAGGGAGACATGCAGCTTAATGTCTTGGTCTATGTAGATGATTTGATTGTTGCAGGGAATAATCTAGTGGAGATTCATAAATTTAAATCATACTTGGGACAATGTTTCAAGATGAAAGATTTGGGAAAATTGAAATATTTTCTCGGCTTAGAGATAGCTCGCAGTAAACAGGGTATTTATATATGCCAGCGGAAATATGCATCGGATATTATCATGGAAACGGGTTTACTAGGAGCTAAACCTACTGAGTTTCCAATGGAGACTAATCATCGTCTTGCTTTGGCGCAGGGAGATTTGTTTGATGATGTGGAGAAATATAGAAGATTGATTGGTAGACTGATTTATTTGGCAGTAACTAGACCTGATCTTACATACTCGGTGCATACGCTGTCTCAGTTTATGAAAAAACCGAGAATAGAACTTTGGGAAGCTGCACTTCGTGTGGTTAGATACTTGAAAAAGAATCCTGGGAAAGGCATTTTATTGCGCTCTGATAGTACCCTAAGTTTGCAAGGGTGGTGTGATTCAGATTGGGAAAGTTGTCCTTTGACTAGACGTTCATTGACATGATGGTTTGTTTGTCTTGGGAATTCACCGGTGTCTTGGAAGACAAGGAAGCAACCAACTGTTTCTCGGAGCTCAGCTGAAGCAGAATACAGGTCCATGGCGGCAACAACATGTGAGTTGAAGTAGTTGAAATAATTACTTGGTGATTTGGGGGTTCGTCATACGCATGGAATGAAGTTCCTGTGTGATAGTCAATCAGCATTATACATTGCTCAGAATCCAGTCTTTCATGAACGAACAAAACATATAGAGGCGGACTATCATGTTGTTAGAGATGCTATCGTGAAGAAGATTATATCACCTTCTTACACTCCTACGGCGGTGCAATTGGCAGATATCTTCACCAAATCCTTAGGGAAAGCTCAATTTCAAGGTATTTTGTCCAAGATGGGCATTTGTGACCTACGTGCTCCGTCTTGAGGGGGGGGGG
>NW_020625486.1:3365135-3593330 GCF_003573695.1 Papaver somniferum
TAAGAATGTAGTCTGCAAATGATTGAAGGATGTTATTGTGTTCTTTGGTAGACCTTCAAACCATTTTAACGTCTCTCCTGTTAAGCTGGATGCGAAATATTTGCAAAATACGACATCATGATTTTACCATTGTAACATCCACCTCACATAGGCTTTAATGTGTTGAATTGCACAAGTTGTTCCATCAAAAATGCTGGTAAATGCGGGCAAATTGCATTTCGGTGGTATTCCTCCTAATTGTACTTCCCTTGTAAATGGAGTTTTCACAGCTTCTTCTATTGCTTCATCCAATTGTGTTCTGCCTACTTCTCCTCTATTATTTAGCATTCCTCTCATTTCTTCTAATTCTTTCAAGATTTGTTTATTTACACCTGAATCTTGATCCATTTGTCTTTTTAATTTCGCCTCTCTTCTTCTGCGTTCATGTCTATCTTCTCTCGCAAAATTTTGCATTTCTTCTTCATTATCTTCATCTCGTCTTCTTCTGTGAGTTTCTTCTTCACCCCTATCTTGAATTCGCAAATGATTATGTCTCTCATTTTCCCCTTCATGATTTTGTTCATTTCTTATCAATTCCATTCGCTGTCTTTCAGCTATCCTCTGTACTCTATCATACTCTTCATTGAGATTATCGTTATTCCGGTTTTGTGTACGCCTTCTTTCTCGATTGTCGTGATTGTTCTGGCGAATTGTCTCCTGAAGCTCTTGTTCTTCCATTTCCGATCTCAATCTTTCATGTTCGCAGATTAAACGTGCTTGTTCAGCATAATGTCTTTCAATTTCTTCTTCAATCGTTTGTTGATTTCTTTGAGTTTCTCTTTCATGTAAAATTCTTCTTCCTTCCTCTCGATTTCCTTCGCCATCTTGGTCATTTCGTCCCTGAAGTTGTCCATTCTCTTGATTTCTACCATTTTGCCCATCATCAAAAGTTTCATTTTTTGGAACGTAACGATCATCAGCTCTTTCTCTATTTTCGCGATATTGTTCATTAGGATTTGATATTTCTTCTTGAATATTGTTTCCAGCATTGATTGTGGGTGAGTTTCGCCTCATTTATCTTCTAGTTGATCTTGAATATGATTTTGTAATACTTCTCGATCTTCTATTTTGTAGTCTTATATTCTCCATCCTTAATTCATGATTTTGCCTTGTTAGATTTTCACGTTCTTCTGCCTCAGATCTTCTTTCTTCATGTATTCTTCGTCTCAACATTTCTAACGCTCCAATTTCCTCATCTCCATGAATTATTCCTTCATCTGCTTCTTGATTTCTCTCTTCCTGTCTATGGTTTCTGTTTTGTTGCTCTTCTTCTACTTCTTCTGCCGAATTTGATTGCCAAGTGTGTATACTCACCCTATCATAATCTGTATTCCTCCCTTGAACTAGTGTTTGTTGAATTGGTGGTTGAATTTGATTTTCTCTATTACTTCTCATTCTAGTAGATTCTCCAATTTCACTTCTTTCTCTCCCAGCAATTCTCTTGCTTCTTCTAACAGTAGTCGGTTGTTCGGATGTATTTCTTCTTCTAGCCATTTTTTCAATGTTAATAATATTGCAAGAAATTATGGAAAATTCTTAATCAATCACTCTAAATCTTCACAAATCTCAATACTAATTTTTAGCTTTTTCTAGAATAATCTTCAATACCTTCCCTGTTTCTAGCGCCATTATGTAGTTGCAGGAAATACTACACTACACCCCTCATATGATTTCATTATTACTTCACTCATTTGTAGGTTTACACTCTTAATTTTATTGATCAATCTTTGAATGTTCTTACAAGAAAAGATAAAGGAATCAAGAATAACTTCTGCTCTAGACTTTCTCTCTCCTATTTACTTGTTTCTTACTCAAAAAGATCTCTCTGTTTTCTTTACAACTTGAACGACTATTTATAGGGAAATACATAGTGGCTGACAACTAATCTGTCCTTTATTTTCGGGAAATATTGATCAATCTTTGAATGTTCTTACAAGAAAAGATAAAGGAATCAAGAATGACTTCTGCTCTAGACTTTCTCTCTCCTATTTACTTGTTTCTTACTCAAAAAGATCTCTTTGTTTTCTTTACAACTTGAACGACTATTTATAGGGAAATACATAGTGGATGACAGCTAATATGTCCTTTATTTTCGGGTATGGTTTGCGACATTCTCGCAACATTACAAATGTTAATTTCGCAAGCTTTCTAATTTTCGCAGAACTATCACATCTTTCTCGTGATTCTAGCTGACGTCATTTATCGTATCATTTCTGAAATTGTTCTGCGACGTTGTTGTGTTGTGTAGTTGATAATTTCGCTGAGACATTATCGTTGCGAGATTCTGATCTTACATAAATCATTAAGCTAAAGAAGTAGAATTATTGAGAGAGTAAAGTTAGAGAAGATGAAGAAGAAAAACATGGAAAATATTTTTTTTTGAGTTCACTAATCTTGAGTATTCAATTGATGATAGCACATATGAATCTTCATCTCCTTCGTCTCCTAGAGTATTTGTTAATCTTCACAATGATCCGGATATGAGTTATTTCTTAGATGGTGATTGTATTCTTCCCCAAACTCAATCTCAAGATGAAAACGATGGACTTTACCAACCACCACCGGAGGAATAGCATTTGGGTTATCAGGTATGCTTCAAACTTAGATAATGTTGGTTTAATTGCTCCAAACTTTCAAAAAAATGAAATTTTTTATGTAGATTTGGGCCAGTTCGGTTACCATTGTCAAGAACATGTAACCGAACACACCTGAAAGTGTAGTTCGGTTACGTTTTCCAAACACGCAGGTTGCCGAACTCGCTCGTTAATGGAGGTTTTGGTCGTACAGTGTAATGTTCGGTTTGCCCGCAATGTAACCGAACTTTAGGGTCTAGAAGTTCGGTTGGTTCGCAAACTTTTGTCCAAAAGCGTATCTAACCGAACTCACCGATAAAAAAAACCCCAAAGTTACAGTGCTATATTCGGTTACCTAGTATAAAATGGTAGGTAACCGAACTTTGAACTTAACAATTTATTTGGGTACATCTTGTGTGTTCGGTTACATATCAAATTGCTCTACCAACCGAACTTAAAGTTCGGTGATATCCTTATTTTGCGAAGGAACTGAATTTATGGACTTGTGTTGTTCTAATACAAGGAGCTCGGTTAAAAGTATTTTTTGCGAATCAACCGAACTCTGAGTTCGGTTAAGAAAAAATTAGTTCGTGATAACCGAACTTTTTGCGACGAAACCGAACGTTTTGCGACGTAACCGAACTAAAAGTTCGGTTGAGACTTGTTTTTTGCGACGTAATCGAACTTTTCCCTGAAAAAAACCCTCAATTAAACCTCTCTGCAACTTCCATTTTCAACTCATTTTGATGATTACTTCTCATTTATCAACCAAAAACGAATGACAAGTAATGGGTTTGTGAGAATATCTTTGTTAATGTTTTAAATTAAGCTATATATATAGAGGTGGTGGTGGTTGGTGGTGTTGGTAATCGGAGGTGGGGGTGGTAATCAGTGGTTGGTGGTGGTGATAATCGGAGGTGGTGGTGGTGGTAATCGGCGGTGGTGGTGGTGATAATCGGTGGTGGTGGTGGTGGTAATCGGCGGTGGTGGGCGGTGGTGGTAATTGGTGGTTGGTGGTGGTGATAATCGGAGGTGGTGGTGGTGATAATCGGCGGTGGTGGTGGTTATATATAGGTGGTTATTATGTTGGTTTTAAATTAAATTGGGTTAAGGATAGGTTAGTCATTTCAACACTTTAGGATACCCCATATAACTATAGGGAAGATGGCCTAATAAAACCATGTTCCCCTCAAAAAAAAAAATATGGTCCAAATCATTCTTAAAATTCCACGTCCAAAGTCCAAACCCCCCATTAGTAAATTTAAACTAGGGGGTCTTTGCTCATATATTCACGGGCCTCATATTGGTCGTGTTCCTCTTACTCCCATCGACAAGGCCCATTTAAGTTTTCAAACCCTGTACTCGGCTTAATAAATAGCGTGCCCGAAGCATGTTTGTGTTCTTAAATTTTTTGGAAACTTCACAAGTTTCCTGAGCGAAGGCTTCATAAACCCTTTCGTTTTCCCTATTACTTCGTCTCCGCATTCAGGTTCTTTCTTTTTCTTTGATCATCTGTTTCTCATAACTCGATTAAATTAAGGTGTGGAGTAGAGATACTAGCGTCCAGGCACTATGGGTTCGGTCCATACAGAGATTAAGTTGGAAGAAGGATGGACAATAATCCAAGACGGAATTACAAGGCTGATAAATTCTTTTGAAGGTATCCCTGATCAATCACCATTCGACGAGACTTTTAAATCTATGTTGTACAGAACAATTGTCACTATGTGCACTCAGGTTCCTCCTAACGAGTGTTCTAAGGAGCTTTACGATAGATACGAAAGCGTCATTAAAAATTACTTGCAATCGAAAGCTCTACCAGCCATACAAGAGAAGCAGCATGATTACGTATCCATGTTACGTGGATATGTTAAGAGGTGGGAAAATCATAAAGTTACGGTAAGCTGGCTTTCTCATATTTTCTCCTATCTCGACCGTTTTTTTATTCATCAAAATTCACTTTCATCGTTGGAAGATGTTGGGATTGGTTGCTTTCGTAAAGTTGTTTACGCGGCGATGAAAGTTGAAGTTAAGGATGTTGTTATCTTGTTGATTAATAAAGAACGCGAAGGCGATGAAATTGATAGGACTTTGCTCAAGGATGTGATACAAGTTTTTGTTGATATTGGTGGGAAGGTGAATAATGCACAGAGTATGGAATACTATGTGAATGATTTTGAAGAGGCGTTTGTTCTTGATACAGCCGAGTATTATACTCGGAAAGCTGGTAATTTGATTGGAGACTATATGATGAAGGCTGTGAAACAGGAGAAAGATAGGGTTTCTCACTATTTGCACTCTAGTACAGAGGAGAAGATGGTGTTGGAAGATATTCAAAATGGCTTATTATGGCTCGACGACTTCTTGAAAGGGATTTTAAAAAAAACACCTTATTGAGGAGGCAAAATCTTTGATAATTGTTAGGAAACCAGCTGCTATTCTGTGTGAATTGTACGACAGGTGACCGTTTGTTTTTTTATTTTGAGTCAGATCTGACTCAGACCTAACCCCTAACTCATGGGATCAAGCCAATAACTCATATTTTTCGAGTCAAATATATTGAGTTAAATCCAGATGAGTCATGTGATATCAATACGATGCAGATGAGATGAGTTTGGAGAAAACAAGGCGTTGTATGAAATTCAATTATATATGAACCTACCTCAACTATAACTGTGTGGGCTGAAATGAGAACCTAGCTCTAGTCCTCGACTCCTCGGTCACTATATATTTCATAACTCGACATCTGGTCGGGCTTAACTAGACTCCTCCTTGTCCCTATAAAAGCAACTTCATTGAGTCAATTGTTTTTCTCGTCTTCGGTCTTTGGTCTCTGTCTTTACTGTGAGTGTTAGGGTTAGGAGAAACGATAGTTAGGGCAGAAAATGGGGACGACGAAGATAATTGAGCTGGAGGAAGGATGGGAAATCATTCAGAATGAGATTACAAAGATGATTAATACTCTCGAAGGTGTTCCTGATTCACCAAATTATGGTTCAATTTACATGATGAGTGCCAAATAATGTATATATTTATCCCTTTTTGTTGGCATTTAACTCATCTTTTGTGCAGTAATTCTACATTTTATCCCATATTCTGTATTTTCATTGTTTTCAAGAATAAATATTTTTATTAATTAATTTTGCATTTTTAGGTAATAAATAAAGTCTGGATGACTTGCGGAGCAAAAAGAGCTGAAGAGTGGTGAAAAGCCGGGAGAAATCACGCAAGGAAGCCGCGAAGAATGGTGCGCACAACCTCATTTTCTACACACAAAAACGCCTCCGTTCTCAGCCATCAGATCAGTTCTCAGAAGCATCCGACGGTCGCTCCTTCATAGAGCATCAAAATCTGAAGTCTCTGCCAAGCACCACAGCGCTGAAATTCCAAGCCTTCAGATTAGATGGTAGTTGAATCCAACGGTTGGTCCCTTGCTGTTCATCAAAGTTTGATATCTCCGCCTTACACTACAGCACCTAACCTAATCTAGCACCGTTCGTTTCGTTGTATCCCTTCATCCGACGGTCGCTCCTCGCTTTCCTCCGCATCACCGTCCGATCTACCTACCAGCTCCACATCTCACGGCTTAGTCTCGCTGAACATCAAAAATCGATGAACCCGCCACACACTGGAGCACCAAACCCTATACCAGCTACCCAAACAGACCCTATCCCTAAAACTATCGGCTTCCCCTTCTTCTCCCCCTTCCTTCTCCTCTGCAACTCCACGACCACCACCTGCTCCGCCACCAACTCTCTGTCACCACCTCAACCATCATCATAACCACCACGTCCGTCAAAGTAACCTAATCCCATCAGTTTCCCTTCTCCTTAGCCACCTATTTTCTCAATTTCTGCACGTTCTCTATCAGAAACCCTAGCGTGTAAAATTGGGAAATTAGGTCGAAAGTGAGAAGCAATTGGAGGCGTGGGGAGCATGAGAATACGAATAAGAAGCATGGGTCGAAGTCAGAAGCAACTTTCATCATGATTGGTGAGATGAATTTAAAACCCTAGTTTTACTGTTTTTGGGGGAAATTTAGGGATTTGGTTTGTAAACCCTAATTGGGTGTCCTGGGTATAAATAGGGGATATGTATTATGTGTAGAGGGTGTTCTTGGACTAGCCAAGTTACCAATTAGGTTTAATTTCAATTTTTAGTTTAATTCCAATTTTAATTTCACTGTTAATTTTCAGGGTTCTTGTTTTGCAATTTACATTCCCTGTTTAGTAGTTTAAATGTTTGTTATGTTCCTGTTAATGTGCTTGTTTTCATATCCTGTTGATGATCCTGTTAATGTGCTTGTTTTGATGCATTGTGTTGATAAGTTCCTTTGATAATGTTCCTTTGTTAATGTTCCTGTTAATGCTAGGCTAGAAGCCTTTGAAGCACTGAATTGATTGAGTAATGGAAGAAATCAGTGCTCAACTGTGCTTAAGATTGATTGTACTGTCAAAAGACAGTCAATGCTAGGAGCACATCAGTTGAGCAAGCTGATTATCTTGCCATTCCATTTTTGTATGCTTAGGATGCACTGATTTGATTGAGCATTGGGAGAAATTAGTGCTCATAGCAAGCTAATTCTCTTCCCATTCTTTTTGAATGCCTAGAGCCATTGACTTGGCTTTGTTTCTTTTTCTTATTCATTTTCCTTAGCTATCTCCACATCCCCTGCCCTTGGCTTAGGCCTTGGTTCACTTGCATTGTTCTTTGCTTTTGCCCTGTGTTGCCCTGTGTTGCTTCCATGTTCATTTTGTTTGCTATTTTCTCCTGCTGCATTCACTGCCTTGTTGTGCTGCTGCTGTGCATTCTCTGCCAAGCTGTGCTGTGCTGCCTTGTTCACCCCTAGCTGCCACTGCTGCTGCTGCAACCCTGTTGCTGCTGCTGTTTTTCTTCCCCTTGGCTTGTTCTGCTGTTGTTGCCTCACTGCTGTGCAGTATTGCTGCTGCTGCTGCTTTCTTTGCTCTGCTGCTGTTGCTTCCTCTCCAAAGCCCAGCTTTCAAAGCTCAAGTTCAGTCCAGTTCAAGGCCTAGTTCTCAGTTCACTACCAAGCCCAGTTCACAAGTGAACTATTAAGGCCCAACCACAGTTTAGGTTAAGGTAAGCCCAAAGGCCTAGCTAAATCAAAACTGAAGTTCAGTTCCTCAAAGGCCCAAAGGCCCAGATCCTTGACTGAATCCAAAGCCCAGTTCACATCAAAAGACACTGAGCCCAATTCACAAGTGAACTGTTGAGCCCAAGTTCAGTTCACTGTTAGTCCAAAGCCTAGTGCACTTCAAGACCAACTGAGCCCAAGCTCAGTTCATTTCATTGTTAAAAACAAACCCATTAGACCTAATTTACTCAAAGGATAATCAAAGCCCAACAAATAGCAATTTAGAGCCCAAATAGCTAAACACTACAAAACACACCCGATCTCTGTGGATCGACCCGTACTTGCACGAGCTACAACCGACGACCGTGCACTTGCGGTATTACTGTAGGCCCGCGTTTCATTGCGCTTCATTTTTACACACATCTCCGGGCCCACCAAGTTTTTGGCGCCGTTGCCGGGGACCATTCTGCGATTTAAATATAACCATCTTCGGGGCCTGCCAAGTTTTTGGCGCCGCTGCCGGGGAACATTTTGCATTTAAATTTATTATCTCTGAGGCCCACCATTACACAACAATTTTCAATATGTGCAATTAGAAACCTCCTTATGATTATTCTGGGAAGCTTTATGAAAGATACAAAGGCGTTTTTCATGATTACTTGACTTCTAAAGTTTTACCAGCTATTCAAGAGAAGCAGGATGATGTATCTATGATGCAAGAACTCGTAAAGAGGTGGGATAATCATAAGGTTATGGTAACTAAGCTTTCTCGCTATTTCAATTATCTAGATCGTGTACACATTCCTCGAAAAATGGCAATCGATGGTTTATATGTTCCAGCGTTAAGAGATGTTGGGTTTAGTTGCTTTCGTGAAGTTGTGTATGAGAAGATGAAAGTGAAAGTTAGAGATGCTGTTATTGCGTTGATTAATCAAGAACGTCAAGGAAATGAAATTGATAAGACTTTGGTGAAGAATGTGTTAGATATTTTTGTCGAAATTGGGAAAGAGTATGGTAAAGAAGATGAGTTGGATTGTTATGTCAATGATTTTGAAACTGGATTTTTAAGTGACATGGTCGATTATTATACTCGGAAAGGTTCTAATGAGATTAAGGCTGCAGAATGTTTTCAAAGGGAGAAGGATAGGGTTTCTCACTATTTGCATTCCAGTACTGAGAAGAAGTTGTTGAAACTAATGTCAACTGCAAGATGAAACTTAGCTTATATAAAGACAACTCTCTTTATTGATGTTTAGAAAATCTCTCAAAACTAAACACAAGCTCTAATCTTGCTCATATGATCAACCACAACTATGGTGAATATATATATATAGAACTATGAATTCCTGTTCCTAGAACTATTACCTTATTACATGTCTTTCCTTTTCTTAGAACTAGATGACTTCTAATTCCCTTAGGATTACATCAATTTCCTAATCTTGTCCTAACCAGCTTGTTAGTGACTTCTATGTTGAAGTTAATCCAACATTCTCCCCGTTAAGCTTCAACCTTATCCGTGACATATCTTGTACTCCAATCAATTGTCTCATTTCTTCAAAATTGATCCGAGCTAATTTCTTTGTCAATATATCTGCTTTCTGCTCAGTTCCTGGTATGTGTTCAACGTTGATGATCTCCTTCTCGATACATTCTCGTATGAAATGATACCTTTTGTGAATGTGTTTCGTCTTCCCATGAAACACTGTATTTTTAGTGAGTGCAATTGCAGACTTATTATCAATCTTGATGAGAACTTTTTCAGGTTCTCTTCCTTTGATTTCATCCAACAGTTCTTGAAGCCATATTGATTGTTTAGCTGCTTCTGTTGCAGCCATAAACTCAGCTTCAAAGGATGAGAGGGCTACAGTGTCTTGCTTCTGTGAACACCATGTAATAGGTGCTTCACCTAGATAAAATATATGACCAGTTGTACCTTTTCCATCATCTTGGTCAATATTATGACTGCTGTCACTATACCCAACAATTCCTTTTGATCCTCCTCGACCATACTTCAATCCACAGCTGATTGTTCCTCTTAGATATCTCAATATCTTCTTTATTACATCACCATGAGACTTGTGTGGACTCTGCATATAACGGCTTGCTACTCCCACAGATAAATCCAAGTCTAGTCTTGTGTGTAACAAGTATCTAAGACATCCAACATTTCTTCTATAACTCGTTGGATCAATCTCAGCTTCTTCTTGTGCCTTTGAAACTTTAAGTCCAAACTCCATTGGTATCTTCGTTAGATTACAAGTTTCAAGTCCTGCTTCTTTCAGAATTCTCCTTGCATAAGCTTCTTGTTTAATCTAAATCCCATCTGGCTTATCAACTAGAAACCAAGTCTTGTTTCCGTTGATTGAAATAATTTCTTCTCTACATGCTTGTGTCCATTTAGTCGAGACCTTTGCTTCCTGAAAATTCCTTGGTTCATCATTAACAAATAGCATAATCTCACATTCTTCTGCAGCTTGAAGAACATACTCCTCCAGATATTGTGGCTTTTGTATCTTTCTTGTTGATTTTCGCAGTGGAATGGGTTGAGTTATTTCATCGATCTCTTCTTCTTCTTCTTCTTCTTCTTCTTCTTCTTCGTTATTCTCAGTGTTTTCATTATTCTCTTCTTCTTCTTGATTAACATCATTGTTTCCATTGGTATTGATGATTATGGGTCCTTCTCCTTCATCAATTACTTGACCCCATCTCATGTGAAACATTCCTGGATCCCTACTTGGTCCATCATTAGTTTCTTTCCAGTTCCAGTTTGCTTTTTCATCGAATACCACATCTCGACTCACTATTACTTTTTTCGTTGTTGGATTGAATAATCTGTAAGCTTTGGATTCAGGCTCAATTCCTAGATGCACACGAGTCTGAGATCGATCATCCAGTTTCTTAAGAGTTGCAGAATCAACTTTTGCGTATGCTTTGAAACCAAACACTCTTAAATGACCTATGTTTGGTTTTATCTTTCGCAAACTTTCATATGGAGTCATGTCTTTCAGAGCTTTCGTAGGTATCTTGTTTATTAGGTATGTGGAGTGTCATACAGCTTCTCCCCATAGATAATTAGGTACCTGCATAGCCTTTAAAGACCTTCTTATCATCTCCATTAGAGTCTTGTTTCTCCTCTCTACCAATCCGTTTTGTTGTGGTGTATATGGTGCTGTGAGTTTCCTTATGATTCCATTTGACTCACAGAACTTGTTGAACTCTACGGAAGTGAACTCTCCTCCTCTATCAGTTCTAAGCATTTTGACTTCCTCTTTTAACTTTTTTTTCTATCAGATTTCTGAAAGCTTTGAATCTGTCAAATGCTTCACTATTTTCTTTCATAAGAATAGACCACATATATCTTGTGAAGTCATCTATAATAACAAATATGTATTTGTTATTTGCAAGGGTTTGTGGTGTAATAGGACCACATAAATCAGCATGAAGAAGCTCTAATGGCTTTGAGGCTCTGAATGTTGTTGCTTTTGGGAAACCTTGACGAGTTTGTTTCCCAACTAAACATGATTCATAGATTTTTGCTTCATCATTTATCTGTGGTAGTCCTCGAACCATCTTGTTTTGATACATTTCCTTTAAAGTTCTAAAGCTTATGTGTCCTAACCTTGCGTGCCACTTCCATGTCTGATCTTCCAGTCTCATATTCAGACACAATGGCCTTCCAATCATGAGACTTATCTTGTAGAGTCTATTCTGTGAGCGTGAGACTCTAACTAAAAGTCTTCCACTTGGGTCATGAACTGTTAGATAATCTTTTCGCATTCTAACATCACATCCAACTTCTGTAGCTTGTCCTAAACTTAGAATGTTGCTTTGTAAGTTTGGGATGAAGTAGATGTTTGTGACAAGCTTCTGTTCCCCGGTCTTGCTCTGAAATAGAATTGATCCTTTCCCTTCAATTTCTACAGAAGATCCATCCCCAAACTTCACTTGTCCTTTGATTTTCTCATTGAGTTCAGAAAAGTAGTGTCTCTTACCAGTCATGTGATTGCTGGCTCCATTATCTAAATACCATATTCCTGCTTCTCCATCCTTTGATTCGTAGTTCTTTGGTATTAGTTTCCCTTCGTTTAAGAAGACAACTTCGTGCATGAAAAGAGTTGTATCTGCTTCCCTTGTTTCATTCTTGTTTGTTTCTTCCATCTTTTGTATTCTTTCAGGGCATACGTAGGAGAAGTGTCCTGGTTTATCACATCTGTAACAAATAATGTTTGATCTATCCTTCTTTTCTTTCCCTTGGTTTTGATCATTATGACTTGTTGTTCTATCTTGTGAGTTAAACCTTCCTACCCTTCCTCGGCCCCTGTTTCCTCTACCACCTCTTCCTCTTGTCGCAGAGTTTTTTTGGTAAGAGTTTGTGTACAAGAGTTTTCCTTGAGTTTCTCCATTGTTTTCTTCATCAAGGATTCTCTCTTCGTATGCTTTCAATCTTCCAATTATATCTTCATAGCTAGTCTTCTTTAAATCTAAGACTTGTTCGAGAGAAGCTATGATATGAATATACTTGGATCTTGGTAAACTATTGAGAAACTTCTTTACCAGTTTATCTTCATCAATGGATTGTCCAAGTGACGCAGCTTTTGAGGCTATCTCTGATAGCTTTCCTGCAAAGCTATCAATAGTATCAGTGTCTTTCATCTTCACTCTTTCAAATTCAGACATTAAGGTTTGCAGACGGGCTTCTTTAACTCGATCAGCTCCGAGATTACGTGCCTTTATTCCATCCCAAATTTTCTTTGAAGTTTCCTGTTCACCAACTTGTAGAACAAGACATTCTGGTATTGCTTGAAAGAGTAATCCAATGAAAACATTGTTTTTGTCTGGGTCGAATGTACCAGGATCAATTGTTTCCCAAACTTTGTAGATTTTCATCAGTACCTTCATTCTCATGGCCCATACTGTGTAGTTTGTGGCGTTGAGGATTGGAACTTGTATTGATGGTGGCGTGAACTGTTTTGCACCCACAATGGTGGTTTCGTTTTCCATGGCTCAGAAACAAGCTCTGGTACCAATTAATGGCAACTGCAAGATGAAACTTAGCTTATATAAAGACAACTCTCTTTATTGATGTTTAGAAAATCTCTCAAAACTAAAAACAAGCTCTAATCTTGCTCATATGATCAACCACAACTTTGGTGATCACATATATATAGAACTATGAATTCCTTTTCCTAGTCATATTACCTTATTACATGTCTTTCCTTTTCTTAGAACTAGATGACTTCCAATTCCCTTAGGATTACATCAATTTCCTAATCTTGTCCTAACCAGCTTGTTAGTGACTTCTATGTTGAAGTTAATCCAACAGAAACAAGCTCAAGTTCAGGTGTTCCCTGCTGAAAATGCCAAACAGGATCTTGAAAAGCAGATGCAATCTGTTAAGCTTGGTGATGACAAATTAACCTTAGGATCTCTGGAGGATGCACTGACTTTTTGCTAATATTTAGAAGAGGCAAAGGTAAGTAACAATGATGTTTAGGTAGACATTTTAGAGTAAATGGATCACAGACTACGCATTAATACTGTTTATTGTTTTTATCTAGTTAATGCATTGCCACTGTTTATTGTCTTTATCTAGTTAATGACAAAGTCTTTCCAGGGATCATTAGCTTTTATGATTAGATGTTTCTTGTTTGCTTCAGTTATGTATGTCTTGTTAGTCATTTACCGTAACTCAATCTTTACTTACTTGACCATTGTGATCAAAATTGGAGGATAAGGTCTAGATTGGAGGCCTTATTCCCCCTGGTATGTAAAATGGGTAACTCCGCCTCACCTTTCTATGTTAGTAGGAAGAACAATTGAGGACTTATTAGTTAGGTGTTTTCCCCAAGCCGGTTATAGGCATGCTTATGAGTCAACGACTTCCTTTGTTTCTTTCATGTTGGTTGGTTGAGATGTTTACTGATTATTTATGTGTGATTACCGTGTCTGTTTACTCTCTGCAACAGTAAATGTTAAATGGTGTTTTAAGCTGTCACTTCTGCAAACCAAAACTGTTTAGCCAATGCTGCTGTTCTCGATTTTTTGGCTAACCATACCTGTCTTAGTGTCTTTTGTCTATTTTTGCTTTAATATTACGATTTCTACAACATTGTTGCCCAGTAAAAGCATCGAGTATACTACCGATACAGAGAAATTTTATCTGCTCCACCTGTAGATTTATGAACTCCAGAGTAGTATCATGGTTGTAGAGAGAAATCTTCTAAGAGATTGAGTTTAGCAGAAACTTTGTGGACTCTTTGATTTTTGGCAAATGCCATTTAGGTTTACTGGTACACCTTGGAGTCATTTATTTCTCTTTCAGTCTACTTCAATGTGAACTTTACATATCAAATGACTCCAAGTAGTGCGTGGCTAAACTAGATGACTACCAACATGCCTAGGCTGCCACAAAACTTGGATTTTAGGGTAACCTTTGGAATTGGCAGTCTGCTTGACATGAATCTTAGGAAGTAGGAATTGGTATTTTACTTCGTATAGCCGAATGCACTAATGCGCAAGCCTATTGCACATAAGTTGAAATATCTAAGTTATGCTGAGCTCTATGTTTTCTGGAAACGTTAGGAGTTGGTTCTTAAATTGCAAAAATCTGGTTAACTAACTTTTAAGCTTTTGCTTAGTTGTCTGAATCTGAGTCTGTCTGCGTACCCAATTCAATCCGACCATGGCAAACGGATTTAGCATACAAGAGATTAAAGCACTGTAGGTATAGTGCTATGTACAGCAGGTTCAAGTCCCTCATATAGTATTTAGTTTAATCCGCACAGTTTGAAACTTCATCCCCTTTTCTAAAGGGAATGTGTTTTCTGCTCCGAAAACGTATTTTACTATTATTCTAGGGAAAATAGGCACAGTCCCCAAAATGTTGGATTAGTCCATGGTCAAAAGTGAGATGGCTAAGCAAGTTAGTAATGTACTCTTGATAGTGGTGCTATCTTGTTGTTGTGTCAAATGACTCGATGCACCGCCTAAATGCCACAAAGTTTTGGTTGTAGGAAACCTTGGGCATTTGCGGTCTACCTAATTTTGCTCCATTTACATTGTACTTGGATTTGTTTCTCTGACAAGCATAACTCCTAAAATGATCCCGACAGACAAAAATAGATGATGTAGAAAAGCGATTAAGAAAACAGAGCTAATGGCAGGTTATTACAGATCATCTCGCCTTACATTCCCTCAAATGTATAATGACACGAAATGTCTCCCCTCTCTCTCATATTCCGAACCGTGTCGGGCGAATAGAACGAGGACCAGGGCCCATAAACTCATAATAGAGCTCTAGTCATGAAATGTTAAGTGTGTTCAGTATACATTTAACATTTTTAATAAGATCTCCAGAGTTACTTCTTATCCTGCAATTCAATCCCCTTCCTTCACAACCAAAGAGATTTGGTTCTTATGTTTCTCAGTTTCAAATTTCAATTCACCCGGAGAAAATATTGGTCAAATATTAACATAAGAAATTCTCTCTTTATCTTTTCAAAATGAGAATTCCCATGTTGTGGCAAATAGCCCTAGAAATAGCGCCATTGTTGTTTCCGTTCGATTTGGGGGCAGTGATATCCATTTCATTATGGAGGCGCAGATAGCCCTGAAAATAGCGCAAAGACGAACCTTTTTTTTTTTTTTTTTGATTTTATTAAAACTGGGCTGGGAATTTTATTCTCATTTATGGCGGGGCTCACAACTGAAATGGGGTGTCCAAATATTGTAAGAAGACTAGATTACCCCAGCTCATAAGATTTTTACATGTATTGTTCTATTTATATGTTCCTCTTAGTTTTCTCAATTAAGTTTTTTAATCTCTTAAATTTTAGCATACATTACTTTTTATTTTTTGGTAGATGAAAAATAATAGAAAAAAAAAACAAAGGAAAAAAGAACCTGGGGAGATTGAGGTGTACTCAAATTAATTGGGGCATACCCAATAAGACAAAAGATGATCATTTTGAAGTAAAACCAAGCCATCCCTTAACCTTGTATTTTCTAAATGGGTAATATGTCCTTGTTTAATTAACACTAAAAATTCTGATTAGCTTAATTAATTGAGTTTAGACTGATTAATTGAGTAGATTAAAACTTATGAATTTAAGTTATCAAATTTTATTTTTGATTGAATTCATGCGAGAAAATTTTTGATGAAAAGAATTTTTTTTGAGAATTTTTTTCAACGAAAATGAAAACATACTACCCAAACACTTCTAAAAAGGGGATTGCAAAGATGATGTGTGAAATCATACTCAAAATTAAAGAAGAAATCAACGATTTCAGTTCTGAAATTATGAAAAGTCGGCAGGGTCGACGATGAAGAACATGCCGGCAACTTATGACTGGCAAGGTCTACGGATGAAGAACATGCCGGCAACTTATGGCCGGCAAGGTCTACGGATGAAGAACATGCGGACTCTATTATTTTTGTTACACAGGAGGTTGTCGAAATGTTTCACTAGTCGGCATCTTATTGATTTTTTACCCTGCCGTCTACCTTGTTGTCGGTAAGGTCGTCAAAAAATACCTTGCCGACTATAGGATTGTTGACATACAGAGAAAGGTGTTGCAAATGCATGATAAGTCGGCAAGTTATTAATTTCATAACCTGCCGACTGAACTATAGTCAGCAAGGTATAAGGATGAATACCGTGCCGACCCTGTAAAATGCTAATTTCAGAGATGAAAAGTCGGCAAGTTTGCCAAAAAAACACCTTGCCAGCTGAAACTGGTCGGCAAGTTCGATAAGCAAATACCCTGACGGCTTTTGAATCATACAGGGTTTGAGATTGGGTATGATTTCATACCCAATCTCAAACCGCGTATAAATGTATAAGGGGTTTGAGATTGGGTATGAAATCATACCCAATCTCAAATCGCGTAGAAAACTTTTTGTTTTTTGGTTTCGTTTGATATTTTATTTTTGATGGATTTTTGATTTCAATCACATTTCGATTGAGTTTTGAAAAAAATTTGAAATTTTTTTGGGTCAGAATCGGCAAGGTATAGATAGTAAGGGTGATTTGATATTTTAGCATCTTTTAGACACCCCTTAGCACACTATTTTAGATGGGAATAAAATGGGTATACCCCAATCAAGCCAGGAAAAAGAACAAAGGTACAAACACCTTATGAAGGACTTGAAACATCTGACAGAACAGAAGAAATAAAATTGAGGATTTGGGAAGAAGTCCAACTGCCTTGGACAGTATGCTCCACCGCATAGGAGGCGAGATTGTGAGCTGCATTGTTAACTCCTCTCTTCACAAAGTTGAAACTGGCCGAGTTGAAATGGTTAGAAAAACTCTTGATTTCGTTTACCATTATGAGAATTCTCCATGGAACTGTCGGAGATTCACCATTCAAAATCTTAATCACCGTCATACAATCACCTTCAATGATAACATTCTCGACCTGCATTTGTTTCGCAAGCTTGGTAGCGAGAAGAACATCACTAGCTTCAGCCACTTGAGGTCTATGTTGTTATGAGTTAAAGAAGCCGATGCAATAATCTGACAATTGTGATCTCTTGCGACAACAACAGCTGCAAAATGGCCGGAACGAATTGGTGCATCTGCATTCAACTTCACCAAACCCTCAGGTGGACGAGTCCAGCTCGATACATTGCTTTGGACATTAAGTAGGAGCATAGATTGCTGGTTCATATTATTAAAAATGTCTTCAAGCTGGTAGTAAGTTTAGAACCAGTAATTTGCATCCTTGAGAACAGCTGGCAAATGGGGTATTTTCTTCTCAAAATGGAGATTATTTCTAGCTTTCCAAATGGCCCAGAACAGGCAAGCTCCAAGACAAAAAGAGTATTTGTTGTCTTGCAACATCAACCATTGAGTTAGGCATGACTTAACTGTTGGTGAATGATCAACAGAAACTCTGAACGAGAGAGCGGATCCAAATAGTATTGCCTTCACCATCTGACAATACAGGAAAATATGGTATATAGTTTCATCCTCTGCACCACAAAATTGACACTCCTTTGAAATTCCTTCGATGAAGTTACTTAGCTTACTGAGAGTACCAACACCATCGTAAATTAACCTCAAAATAAACATCTTAGACTTTTGGAGCTATTAACTTAATGTACCAGAATTTGCGCCATGGGAAAGAATTATCATTGAGAATAAAGGCTTCCCCATTTTCATTAGCCATTAACTTCTTGAAGGACGGAGCAATGAACATCCATGCTCAATAAGTTTCCAAATTAACTTGTTTTTAGAAGAGCCTGTATATAAAGGGATGGAAAGAATTTGAGATGCTACAAAACTCCCAAAAATTTACTGCACAAGGTCCTGATTCCATTGACATTCACCTAGAATTTTAAGTTCTTCAACTTTTTTACTATGCAATTGCCATCTTAAGGTAGTGGTGGAATATGACCAGGGATATTAGGAATCCACGGGTCAGACCACACATTTGTATTTGTTCCCTTGCCAATAACCCATAAACAACCATTTTTCAAGTATTTCTGCTTTCTAGCATAGCGGCCCATGTAGAACATCTTTCCGGTTTAGAAACAGTCCAAAATAAAGCGCCTCTTAGATATTTAGCACTGAGAAATTTTTCCCACAAAGAAGATTGGTCTGAAAGAAACCTCCATGCCAGTTTTACCACAAATCCATATTGAGTTGCTCTAAAGATCTTAGACCCAGGCCTCCTTTATCCTTGCTCACCGAAAACCAGTCCCAATAGGTATAGTGCATATTCTTATTCTCTTTAGAGTGTCCCCACCAAAAATTCTTCATGATTCGGTTGAGTCTTTTAAGAACAATTTTTGGCACCAGAGTTGTCGCCATCAAGGTAGTCAATATCGGTTGTACAGGCCGATATTACAGGTTTTTATCGGATATCGGAAAAACCTATAAGATATCAAAAATATCGGCGATACAAAGACGAAATGATATTATCGGTTGTACAGGTCGGTACAGACCGATATATCAGTTTTACTTGTACACCGATAATATCAGTTTCGTGAATAAATTTTTCATCAACATGCATCTAGTCTTTACAGACAAGTACAATGTCAATTGGAGAAGGTAAAAAGCCTAATATATTTATAATATAAAATCAATGACTATATGGTAAGATATAAGATGGAAACCATATTTCGATTGCAAGGTAGAGTAATATAAAAGATAAATATGAAGGATAATAAAAAAGATTTATCGGCATAATGGGACAACAATCACAACGTTGGCTAATAAACCACCTCGTATTTTGGAAATTTGAGATATATGTATGATTCTAATTATTTTTCACTATGATTTTATAATTATTTAAAATTTTATATTAAATGATGTATCGCCTGTAAAAACAGATATTATCATTTGTATAGGTGTATAGGACCCGATCGATACGATACCGATACGTGAGATTAACTACCTTGGTTGCCATATAGAAAAGAGGTGTAAAAGCCAAAATATACTGGATTAATGTAGTTCTTCCTGCATGAGACAAGAAATGCCTTTTCCAACGAGAGAATTTAGAATCAAACTTATCGATTAGAAAGTCGTAGTTGTTGATCTTGTTGGCATTATTAAGAATCTTGACTCCCAAATATTTTTCATGAATATCTAACTTCTTCACACCTAATATTTAATGACATCTCTTAGTCTATCAGTTGATACTTGTTTGCTGAACATAATTGAGGATTTAGAGATGTTCACTTGTTGTCCTTACCATGAAGTATACTCTTGGAGGATTCTTGTAATAGCAACTATCGTCTTGTCATTCATGACCCCAAAAATCATAACATCATCAGCGAACATTAGGTGAGCGATAGGAGGAGCCCACCTATTTAACCTGTATCCGGAGGAGAGTCCATCCAATTTCATTCTCATGATGATACGCTAGAAGATTTGAGAGAACAAGATAAACAAATAAGGCGACATTGGACGTCCCTGTATAATACCCCTTTCTCCTTGAAATAAACATTTTGGTTGCCATTGAGAAGTATTGAGTAAGACGTAAACCGCACATACTTCATAATCAACCTATGAATAGAACCAGAAATACCAAAAATTTTCAGGGCCATGCTCGAAAATCCCCAATCAAGTCTATCGCATGCTTTGATCATGTCCATTTTAAGCGCAAACAAAACAAGAAAAGAGTTCAAATAACTCATTGAATGCACAAGTTACTTCGCATACATAATGTCAATAATCTTCCTTCCAGGAATAAAGACAGATTGGTTATTTTTACGATGAGTTCATCAAGAAATGGGCTAAGCCTCTTCGTAATAATCTTTGTGACAACCTTTTAAGAAACATTACAAAGAGAAATTGTCCTATAATCCATAGGGGATTCTGGATGCTTAACTTTAGGATAAGAGCAAGATATATAGGTATGGTTAAGACCTGGTGGAAGCATGGAGTGTCTGAAACAATCTTGGATGAGTGCAGTTATATCATCCCCAATTATATGCCAACTTTTATTGTAAAAGAGAGACAAATAGCCATCTGGAACAGGAGCCTTCAAGGGTTTCATTTTCTTTATACTACTATGGATTTCTTTGGCCAAAGGGATGGTAACAAGTGACCTGCATTCTGTTTTAGAGAGAGTATTAGAATTGTCCATAAGAAATAAGTTAGGGTAAACATCATTGTCAACTTTAAAAACGTTGTGAAAGTGAGTAATGAGCATCTCTTTTATCTTGCCATGATTAGATACCCAATCCACGTTCTCATTTTCAAGGAGATAATTTTGTTCTTATTCCTTATGTGAACAACAAATAAGTGAAAAGATGAGTATTTTTGTCGATATTAGGAATCCAATTGGGTTTGTTATGTTGTTCCCGAAATATTCTCTCTCTTTTTTCAAGAATTTCTATGCTTTTTATAACAACTTTCTCTTCTTCTCTTGTATCTGTTAAGTGCGCTTTGGATTGCAATTCTACTAGCTCTTGTCTTTCTTATTCCAACTCATAATGAATATGGACAAAAGTTTGATTACTCCACTTCGAGAGATGCCTACTCAGAGCTTCAAGATTGTTTAGGTTATTGCTAGAAGAGGTGATCCAAAAATTTTCGACATCTTCAATGAAATGAGGATGGTCAATCCGGTGGTATTCAACTTGGAACTGCTTCTTTCTTTTTGGACCTTTTCTCAAGGAATTTAGAATAATTAGAGTGTGATCGCTACCTATCCTCGGAAGATGAAGAAAAACTGCATCGTCAAATAAAAATCTCCATGAAGTATAAGACAAAACTATCAATACATATGTATTCAATAAAATAAACCTTTCAGCTCAATTTTCGTAATGCTTGATTCCTTGAATCTTCAACATCTGTGTTAGAGCATTGCTCGGCCGAACTCGCAAGCGTTGTTATCTCAAGCTTGTTTGTCAAGTTTAGTTGCAAAAACTTTAAGTCTTGATTTCTAGTCTACTTAGAGTTAAGTCTCGGATTAGGATAGTAGGTGTAGTTGAACTCTACACTCCACGACGTTCATCGAATGAAGACGAAGAACTACTCAAGGGAACTTGTGAAACTTCATCAACAAGAGGTATGTGGAGACTTGAACTTATCTATCACTCAAAAGTCTATCTATTATATCTCCTATTTTGAGACAAAAGTCTTATTGCTGTATAGACTTCGATTATACACATTTGCTATTCCGAGCCGAGTTTATCTCGCTTATCTATTTCTCGAAATATGTGTTGGTAAGCTTTCGCTTTGGCCAAGTTCATCTTTACTCGTGACGAAAGTCATGTTGATTATTTAAATAACTTGAAAATCGCTTTGATGAAAAATAGTTTGTGAATAACAACTATATAACATCCTCTAAGAAAGTTTCAATGATTGAAATGAGAGTTTATAACATGTAACCATCTTTGGATATAAATATAGTGTGTTATCACATTTGTGTAAAAGTCCAAAACCGGGAACCTAAAGTATGCGTACCCATACGCGTACTAGCGATTGTTGGAAATATGGATAAGTATGCGTACACGTACGCATACTGGCGGAAGGTCCACGTCCGTGAATTTCTGCTGGAGTTTGAAAGTGAAAAACAAACTCAATTCAGTTATTTAAGTACGCGTACCTGTTTGCATACTTAAGTAGGTTACTTTCTAAAATCGGTTTGTTCATGAACTAAAACATTTATATAATAAGGAATGCAATATTTGCAAACCGTGGCCATAATGTTTATGAATTGATTCGAGTGAATCAAACCGATTTTGCTTCAATTGTGTCTTGTATACTTCTATAAGATCTAAGCAATTGAAAAACTCTCTAACTAGTTCATTTGAGTCATTTGAACTAGTTATGGTGAAAATGAATAAGGTTGTTATGAAAGTGCTCATATGGATAACCATTGGTTAACTATTGTTGAACCAACTAAGTGTACACGTTTAGGTACGGTTACCCAAACCTAAATGAAGTTACATTTCATTTGTGTATAACAAGTTAATTTCGATCTAATGGTTTGAAAGATATTAGATTGAATCTAATCAGGTTTTCATCTGACGGTGAATATTGAATGCTTTGTTACCAAGGTAACTTAGATTGAAAACCCTGATTTGAATATAAAGGAGAAATCTAGCAACTGGGAAACCTAATCCTCACACCTCCTGTGTGATACTAGTTGCATAAACTAGAGTCGATTCTCCTTTAACCTTAGGTTTTTCACGAAACCCTATAGGTTAATGACTTGAAGACTTCATTGGGTTGTGAAGCCAGACCCAACTATTTTCTTTGTAGTTGCTTGATCTGATCTTGTTGTTTCTATCGTGTTTGAGTACAATCATAAGATTGTATTGAGATTTATATCTACGATAGGCAAGATAGAAAAGTAGTCACAAACATATTCGTCTCATCGTTTGTGATTCCACAATATCTTGTTTCCTTAATCGATTAAGATTATTGTGAGGTGATTGATCATTCTAGGTTGTTCTTCGGGAATATAAGTCTGGGTTATCTATTGGTTCCTGTTCACCTTGATTTATCAAAAGACAGAACAAAATCGTAGGTATTTCTGTGGGAGACAGATTTATCTATTCCTATAGATTTTTCTGTGTGAGACAAATTTGTTTATCAAGTCTTCGACTTTGGGTCGTAGCAACTCTTAGTTGTTGTTGAGATCAGCTAAGGGAATCAAGTGCGTTGTATCCTGCTGGGATCAGAGACGTAAGGAACACAACTGTACCTTGAATTAGTGTGAGATAGATTAGGGTTCAACTACAGTCCAGAACGAAGTTAGTTTGTAGTAGGCTAGTGTCTGTAGCGGCTCAATACAGTGTGGTTTTCAATCTGGACTAGGTCCTGGGGTTTTTCTGCATTTGCGGTTTCCTCGTTAACAAAACTTCTGGTGTCTTTGTTATTTCTTTTCCGCATTATATTTTTTTATATAATTGAAATATCACAGGTTGTGCGTTGAATCGATCAATTGATAAATCCAACCTTTGGTTGTTGATTGATCCTTGAACATTGGTCTTTGGTACCGTTCAAGTTATGTCTCCTGTATTCAATCAGAATCGCAAATTCCTATTTTCTTGATTGCGGATTGAATCGAGAAATTGAGATATAAATCTTTGATATACTTTTTATTAAGATTGAGCCCGACTGTCTAGTTGATTCTCTTAAAAGTATATTGGAGTTAGTCCATACAGATTGCTAAGACAAAATATTGGGTGAGGTTGTCAGACCCCCTCTTTTTCAATTGGTATCAGAGCAAGCAAACACGTTTAAGACCTTATAAGTCTGTGTTTGAAGCGATCTGACTTTATGGACGAGTCTATCTCTAATAAGGTACCAGTTCAGAAACTACCAGATGATTTTCAAAGTTTGAATTCACCTGAGAGAACTGTCACATCTAAGTCAATATCTAAACATTCTCTGAATGTAGAAACTGTTGATTGAGAAACACGCCTAGAAGAACAGTTGGAAGAACTTTCTGATGAAGGTGATTCAGATATTGATAGAGATGTTGATGAGGAAGTCTCTGAGTATGTTAAGTTTTTGGATTCGTTGAAAATAAAGAAGATTACAACTTCTCATGTCACACCTCTTCTTACTCCTCTTTGTCGAGTAAACAAGAAATTGAAAAGGATTTACGGAGGTCTTTATGGTTGGAATCGCTCTTGCGAATCGATCCTCAAAGATTCCGAGGAAAACCTGAGTATAAAGTCACTTGAATGTGATAATGTTTATAAAAAATACTTCTTGTTGGAAGAGAAACTTACAGAAACTGAAGAAAGGATTAACTCCCAGCAAGCAAGTTTTGATGACAGAGAAAGCGCTTATCTCGCTCGAGAAAAACGTCTTGAGGCTGATTTTGCTGCTGCTCTTGATAAAATCAAGATGTTGGAAGATGACTTTAAAAAGTTCAATACTAGTTCAAGCAAATTAACCACTATGCTAGAAGTAAGTAAAAATCATCGTGATACACGAGGATTGGGCTATAAGGGAATAAATTCTCCAAGTATTAGCAAAGAGGTAAAGTTTATCAAGGCTAGTGATTCTTTTCAACAAAAGGTTTCCACTAATTGAAAAAGTGAAATACCTTCACCGGCAGTTAAAGTTCGAAAAAGCAATGTATATCAACCTCCAAAGTCAGCACATGAGGTAAGAACATTCCTTATGTTTGCCACTATTGCGGAAATAAAAGTCACCTGGAAAGGAGATTTCGTTTTCGTATAAGGAATGAGAAACTTCATGATGTTCTGTTTGGGCATCACAAGAAGTTGTGAAACCAAGATCATATGCTAAGGCTAATCCCCTTAATATTACAGGTTGTAACTTTACAACCTTTAGGCAAAGGAATCATTGTTGTGATAAACCTAGATTTTCCTATAAACGTCATACAAAGCCTTTTTCACAATCGTAACGGTTATCAAAATGATAACTTTGTAAAGACGAAGACAAGATCCGATGCTCCCAATTGGATAAAGAGTAACTTGCAAAAGAATAGTCAATCCAATTTTAAATATAGAAGAGAGCAATGGGAAGAACATTCATATTGTTCATAAACGCACTCAGCAGTGGGTACCAAAGAATTCCTATGATAATTTGAGTGTGAAAATGAACGATCTGCCGGAAAATTCCATGACTATGGAGAAGGCAGTATCTATGATGTTGAAACTTACAAAGTTGTTTGGAAAGATGGGTTTGGATGTGAAAGGTTCTAAAAGCGATCTGTTTCATGATAATCCAAAAATGAAACAGAATAAGCCAAAAACAATAGATGGTGAAAATTCCATAGTTACGGAAAAGTCTGGCTCAGTCACTTGTGGTTTGTGATGAGTGCTAAAAAGTGCATATTTCTATATATTTTTCTTGGCATTTAACTCATCTTTTGTGCATTAATTCTACATTTTATCCCATATTCTGTATTTTCATTGTTTTCAAGAATAAATACTTTTCTTAATTAATTTTGCATTTTTAGGTACTAAATAAAGCCTGGTTATCTCACGGAGCGAAAAGAGCAAAAGAACCGGCAAAGACTCTCGCTAGGAGGAAGCGAAGAATGATGTTTGCAAGAGCCGGATCAACGAGAAGTGGGCTTGAAGAGGAAGAATTGTTCTTAAAGAAGATATGGGCTTGGCATACCCAAGGCCCAAAACCCTTACCCAAATCCATTTCCATTATCCATACCCATTCCCATGAGAGCCGTCAGATTGGATCCATCTCATCATCCAACGGTCGCCTCATCATTGTGCATCAAACTCCGAAGCTCCCGTCAAACACTATAGTACCTAACTCCATCTGAAGCCGTCAGTTTTGTTGTATCTCATCATCCAACGGTCGCTTCTATCGCGTCGTTGGATCATTCCATCACCTTTTCATCCTACACTTTCACTTTGCTGAGCATCAACCTTTGATACACCCGCCTCACACCCTAGCATCAGAACCCTATACCCCTAACCAAACGGACCCTTCTTCTCCATCGGGTTCTTCTTCTCATCTTCCCCAAAAACTCCACAGTCCTACCACCATACCGCCTGCAACTCCACTGCCACCACCATCTCTTCCATCACCACCTCGAGCTTCACCATCTCCATTCTCCCGACCAAATCAGAGCCATCACCATCATCCAGCTCCCTAGTATTTCCCTCTCTTGTTCTTAGCATCAACCCTAAGTGCTACAAATAAGAAAGAGAAAAGCTAGGGCATCAGTAGACGCAATTGGGAGCAGTTCGAGTTGAGGAGGAGCAGAGGGAACAACAACAGGGCATGGGTCGAGCAGAATTCACACATGGGTGAGAGAATTTGATTTTCCCCAAATCAATTTAGGGTTTTCAAAATTAGGGTTTTTAGAAATTAGGAATTTGATGTAAGCTATAAATAGAAACTGATGTAGGATGTTAAAACGGTTCTTGGGTCATCCGAGATACCCCCTAATTGGGTTAATTTCATGTTTAATTTCAATTTCAATTCCATAATACTATCAGTACATGTTCTTCACTGTTAAATTTTGTTCTTGTGTTCTAAAATTTGTTCTGATGTTATGTTCATGTTCTTGTGTACGTTAATGTTCATGTAATTCCCCTGTTTGACTCACATGTTCTTGTTTTGAGTCTTAATGCTTGACAAACATAAAAACTCCTAACTTCAGCATGTTCTAAATCCACCACTAGGGTGAGAAGACCCTTAAGCCTTGTTGGTTAGCCTTTAGGTTGACTCTTGTAGAACTCAAAATAGTCTAGGCTAGCTAAATTCCTAAAAGCCTCACTGACTTGTGATTAGTGGTGCTGTAAAAAGACCACTAATGCTAGGGGTTAGTGGTAGTTCTAAGGGATTAACCAGCCATATTAGTTAGAGACCTAGAAACCTAAATGACCTGTGATTGTTTAGGATTTAATCAGATAGGCAATGCTAGGGGTTAATCTAAGGATTTTAGGTTAGATAACTTGCCACATGAATTGCCCTGGCCAAGAGACTAGCTTGAACTAGACCCTCTTGTCCATTAGGGACAAGGATTTATCCTAGGCTAACTAGCTAGGTGAAAGAGAATTCTCATCCATCTTCATACACTTCCATTCCCACTGTTTTCATTTTCTTCACTACTTTTTCCACTTTGTTTCTTTGTCACTGCCTTTGGCTCACTGCCACTGAATTTTCTTGTTCACTGTCACTTGTTTCATCACTTCAATTCACACCCAAGTCTATGTGGTTCGACCCTGCCTTGCACACTCACTACAACAGACCCTGTGCACTTGCAGGTATCATTTCTGTGACTCTTTTAGAGAGCCACCAAGTTTTTGGCGCCGTTGCCGGGGACTTGGCTGTGCTGTTTTGAAGATTTCTTAGCCATCTTGCATTTCATTCTAGTCCATTTGCATCATTGCATCATTGTCTGCATCAGCATCTTGCATCTGCATTGCATTCCTGCATCTTAGTGTAACTTGCATAACCATTGCATTTGCATCTTCCCTGTTTCAGTGTAACATTTTTTGCATTATTGCATCAGAACTTGCATATTCATCTCTTGTCTTTGGATACTCACTTGCATTCATTACATCTTGTTGTTCTTACTATTTTGTTGTTGTGCCTCACTTTCTTCTTTGAGCTGCAGGTACAACTGAAGTCCTGCTCTGTGCCTTGTGGTGCTTCTGAACTTGTGGTGCTGCTGCTGTGGAGCTGGTGCTGCACTATTGTTGCTAGAACTTGTGCTGCTGTGGTGCTCCTGCTGGTGCCAGGCCAAGTCTGCTGCAACCCCTGCTGCCTGGTGCTAAACTGAGCCATTAAAGCCCAACTGGGCTGTAAGCTGCAGAAGGTGAACCAAAGCCCAACTGGGATTTTGCAACCAAACTGAGCAGCTGGGCTGTGCTTAAGCAAGTAAGCCTAAACCCATTAAGAGAACCCAACCTGTGGGCTTCCATTTTTAATTTGTGGGCTTGTAATAATTTTTTCCATTTTTCTGTTGGGTTTGTAATTAATTTCTTGTGGGCTTGTTTGTTTAATTGCTTGTGGGCTTGTGGTGTTAGATTGATTTGGGCCTGTAGTTTTAAATTAGAAAAACTGAACTTTTGAAAGCCCAACTGGGCCTCAGACCAAACAAGCAACAGTTGGGGTATTTCAAAAGCTACATTGTGCTTCAGTTTGCATACACATTGTGGGCTTAGTTCACCTTCCCTTGGCAAAGCAATTTCTCCCACCAATGTGGGCTTGCTCCCAACACTAAAACCAAAATTCTTGCTCCCAACACTAAAACCAAAATTCTTGCTCCCAATACTAAAACCAAATTTTTCTACCTCTTTAAAACCAAATTTGCTCCCATCAAAACCAAAAGCTCCCAAATGGGCTTTGTCTTCAAAGTCTAAAACCAAAGTTTTCAAAACCCAATAAACCAAAGTGTTTTCTTTTCCCATTAAGTCCAAATTTTCTAAAACCCATTAAAAACCAAATTTTGGGCTTTGTAACATAGTTACTTAGCTTTTGAGCCAAATCATGTCTAGATCTTGGTCTACAGTTGGGGAATACAACAAATCCCTTAGAGAACTTGCGTATGGACATACTCCACGTTATGAACCTCCCATAGACCATGATGTCAATAGTTATAGGAATTATTATGGATATTTCCAAAGTCCCGAGCCTCAATACATGAACCCTAATAACTATTCACACATGCATCATTCACCACAACGTGAAAATGAACATTTTGCTAGTGCCTCACTCACACAATCATCACTGATCGATCAATTAGAAGCTCGAATCGCAGCTTTAGAAATGCAATCACATGAGGAATCTGTCACATCTAATTTTCTTAGGCAACCTGAAATCTATGCATGTCCCGCATGTGGTAGTTTATACCATCCTGTTGAGAATTGTCATATTTTGCATAATTTTAGGCAATATAGAGAAAATCCAAGGTATGAAATGCCCATAAATTGTGAGAATGGTAGTCATTGGGACCATAATCAATCCTTTGAGGGTTGCGATCAATATTTTGTAAACCCTAATGACCATGCACACATGTACCATTCACCACAATTTGAACATGAAGAATTTTGTACTCCCATGAATTTAGACTCCACCACAGAAGCTTTAAGACTCAGTAAGCAAAACTTTGATAGATCTACATCACGAATTCATGCATATTTAGATCAGATTTTGCTTCACCTACAAAAGGAGGAAATTCATGAGGAAATGTATGTTGTCCCTAATGAAGTGTCTAGTCCCATTCATGTAAATGATGTTGAATATGAACCTAATTTAGAGGAACATGAATCGACTAATGACACCACCACTGTTAATAAGGACCAATATGCGTGCTACCATGATGATGATTATGATGATATGTTAGAAGAACATGAAAATATTGTGGAACCTGTTGGTTCAATAACATATGGCTTCTCGCCCTCGACCTTCATGAATGTTGTTTTTTCTAATACTCATTGTAATTCATATGATTTTGATATTGACATGGGATTCGTACAATTATTCTGCGAAGATGAGCATGACATAGGAATAGTTGAATCTTCTGTAGACACTAATGCTAATATGCATGAAAATATATTTGATGTGTCTGATTCTCTACCTAGGTCACATTGTGATATTTCTCCTGATTTGCCGATGCATGAGAATAAATTTGTTGATGATGTTGATGACTCTGATTGTGATCTTGCCAATTTGTTTGATGATTGTGAGCATGTTGTGACACGTGTAGAAGACTTAGGAGATATTGATGTGATTAGTAATGATGTGCCTATCGTCCTACATAAGTCACAATCTGATGGCCTTCCACCCAACCTAGATTTGGTTTGTACCCATATTGTCAAACCGACGTTTCTGAGAGTCCCTAATATAGGTTTGGAACTGTGTGCTTCCCAAGTCCTTTTGGACTATTTTTCATCTAAGTATAATATCTTTGAGGAGCCACAGTTGGAATTAGCATGTTTGCCCGTCCCTAGCAAAGTTCATTTCGAGCTAGACCTTGTGCATGATGAACCCCCAAAACTGCGAGATTTTGTTTCCAAAATTTTATCCGTTGAAAAATCCAGGTTTGGGGGTAGCTCATTTTGTTTCACAGTTTCACCTGCGTTTCTTTCCTGTTATATTTGTGTGAAGCTGTTGAAACCTCTACACTTTGTCTTTTGGGTTGATCCTCAACTCTTTAGATTGTTAGTGCATGGTGAATTTTTTGTATATAATCCAATAGATAAAATTTCTTAAAAACCTTTTTGTTCCTTTTGTATATATTTTGCTAATCCAATATGATCTCGGCTGACATATGTTGGATTCTTGCCTTGAATAACGGAGTTCTAATATTGCTTTCGCCGAAATCGGGTATTCTCTTTCCTTTTTCTCTACTCAACATGATCCTCTTCATATGTTGTATTATAATTTTGTTCATATTTTGAAACATTGAGGACAATGTTTAGTTTAGGTTTGGGGGTGAAAAGTAGATACTTTGATAATATGCCATAATTGAAAACAAGAACTCCTTCTTTTTGAAAAAAATGAAAAAAACAAAAAATCAAAATAAAAAATTGAAAATTGAAAAAAACATAAAAATTGAGCTCATTTATCTTGAAATGTTGACTCTTGTACAAATATGTAATTATTAGGATTCTTAGTCTAGATATTTAGGCACCCCTGATTCTAGCACAATTCACATAGTGATAAGAAACTTGCACGCGCACGATCTACCAATACATGTATAGACTCATCCTTGAGGTGTTCTATCGGAAGTTTTAGTTGCCAATCACTTTAGAATACTGAACGAAACTTGACTAGCTTGTTCTTTGGTTGGTTGGGATAGAAGGTGGAGGTTACATTAAGAAAGACAACCATCGAATTTAACTGGGTGCATCAAAAAGGGCTACCTCTTGCAAAGTGTCATGTAATTTTTTGTTTCCTTTTGTATATGTATCAAAAGTGTTTCCTTATCAAAAAAAAAAAAAAAAAAAAAAAAAAAAAAAAAAAAAAACGATGTGTATATTCAGAAAAAAATCAAAAAAAAAAAATCAAGTATTTATCAATTCCATCCTCTCTTGTTCCAAAAATAAAAGAGAGTAGTCAATGTAAATAAGAGTCATGTAAAGAGTCATCTTTTATTGTTTTATTGTAATAAGCAAGGAAGGGTGTATGCCATTGATGTACAATGCGAGTAATTGTGAAATACCTCCAACTCATTCACAATTCTCGTAAAGTCCGGACAGCTAGCTAGATTTCGACCTCAGTTCTTAGCCTGAGAAACTATCTCTTGGTGATTAGTAGTCATAACATCCGATCTTTCTTTACACATGTGTAGATACACTTTACACTCTTATCACATGTCTTTATTTGTTATCAGTGCTAGGATTGTGCCTTAGATAGCTAGATTGACATCTCCATTTTGCTGTGAGCTTAAACTGTCTTGCACATGTCACATTTGATGGAATATGAGCTTATATTTTGTCCTAGAACTTTGTAGGTACGTTCTAAGCAAACCTTCACGAGACTTCACTCGTCCACTAGGGAGACTTAGTGGTTTAAAAGGCTTAGTGCATACGCTAAATGCATTTGAGAGACCAACGACAGTGGTATAGGTAGGATTTTCTTAGTTTTGTTTTACTTGAGGACAAGTAAAATTCAGGTTTGGGGGTATTTGATGAGGGCTAAAAAGTGCATATTTCTATATATTTTTCTTGGCATTTAACTCATCTTTTGTGCATTAATTCTACATTTTATCCCATATTCTGTATTTTCATTGTTTTCAAGAATAAATACTTTTCTTAATTAATTTTGCATTTTTAGGTACTAAATAAAGCCTGGTTATCTCACGGAGCGAAAAGAGCAAAAGAACCGGCAAAGACTCTCGCTAGGAGGAAGCGAAGAATGATGTTTGCAAGAGCCGGATCAACGAGAAGTGGGCTTGAAGAGGAAGAATTGTTCTTAAAGAAGATATGGGCTTGGCATACGCAAGGCCCAAAACCCTTACCCAAATCCATTTCCATTATCCATACCCATTTCCATGAGAGTCGTCAGATTGGATCCATCTCATCATCCAACGGTCGCCTCATCATTGTGCATCAAACTCCGAAGCTCCCGTCAAACACTATAGTACCTAACTCCATCTGAAGCCGTCAGTTTTGTTGTATCTCATCATCCAACGGTCGCTTCTATCGCGTCGTTGGATCATTCCATCACCTTTTCATCCTACACTTTCACTTTGCTGAGCATCAACCTTTGATACACCCGCCTCACACCCTAGCATCAGAACCCTATACCCCTAACCAAACGGACCCTTCTTCTCCATCGGGTTCTTCTTCTCATCTTCCCCAAAAACTCCACAGTCCCACCACCATACCGCCTGCAACTCCACTGCCACCACCATCTCTTCCACCACCACCTCGAGCTTCACCATCTCCATTCTCCCGACCAAATCAGAGCCATCACCATCATCCAGCTCCCTAGTATTTCCCTCTATTGTTCTTAGCATCAACCCTAAGTGCTACAAATAAGAAAGAGAAAAGCTAGGGCATCAGTAGACGCAATTGGGAGCAGTTCGAGTTGAGGAGGAGCAGAGGGAACAACAACAGGGCATGGGTCGAGCAGAATTCACACATGGGTGAGAGAATTTGATTTTCCCCAAATCAATTTAGGGTTTTCAAAATTAGGGTTTTTAGAAATTAGGAATTTGATGTAATCTATAAATAGAAACTGATGTAGGATGTTAAAACGGTTCTTGGGTCATCCGAGATACCCCCTAATTGGGTTAATTTCATGTTTAATTTCAATTTCAATTCCATAATACTATCAGTACATGTTATTCACTGTTAAATTTTGTTCTTGTGTTCTAAACTTTGTTCTGATGTTATGTTCATGTTCTTGTGTACGTTAATGTTCATGTAATTCCCCTGTTTGACTCACATGTTCTTGTTTTGAGTCTTAATGCTTGACAAACATGAAAACTCCTAACTTCAGCATGTTCTAAATCCACCACTAGGGTGAGAAGACCCTTAAGACTTGTTGTTTAGCCTTTAGGTTGATTCTTGTAGAACTCAAAATAGTCTAGGCTAGCTAAATTCCTAAAAGCCTCACTGACTTGTGATTAGTGGTTCTGTAAAAAGACCACTAATGCTAGGGGTTAGTGGTAGTTCTAAGGGATTAACCAGCCATATTAGTTAGAGACCTAGAAACCTAAATGACCTGTGATTGTTTATGCTTTAATCATATAGGCAATGCTAGGGGTTAATCTAAGGATTTTAGGTTAGATAACTTGCCACATGAATTGCCCTGGCCAAGAGACTAGCTTGAACTAGACCCTCTTGTCCATTAGGGACAAGGATTTATCCTAGGCTAACTAGCTAGGTGAAAGAGAATTCTCATCCATCTTCATACACTTCCATTCCCACTGTTTTCATTTTCTTCACTACTTTTTCCACTTTGTTTCTTTGTCACTGCCTTTGGCTCACTGCCACTGAATTTTCTTGTTCACTGTCACTTGTTTCATCACTTCAATTCACACCCAAGTCTCTGTGGTTCGACCCTGCCTTGCACACTCACTACAACAGACCCTGTGCACTTGCAGGTATCATTTCTGTGACTCTTTTAGAGAGCCACCAGTTTGCAAGACATTTTTCAGCTCAACACAACTTGATTGTGTTGTAAGTGCATCCTCACCAAGGAATGCCATGTTATGTATACGGTGAGGGAAGCACGAGAATTATGGCACATAGATTATGTTCGGTAAGGGTGTAGAATTTGGTTGGATTCTTCTAAAAAGGTATGTTATAAACTAGAGAAATATTTGTGTTTTTATTTGCTTAGAGTACTTATAATGATCCATGTACCTTACTTATCGTTCATTTCTACCTAACTTGATATGTGTTTAAGGTTCTTAAATGTTTAGGTTTGAAAATAATAGTTCGGGATGTTTGGACTTCATGGTACACATACCAAGTATGCATACCATCATTTAAAATCAGAATCCAGGGATTTTAGTATGCATACCCGTTGCATACTACTCCAGGTCACGAAAATTCGTTTGCAAACCCGTATGCATACTGGCCTGTAGACGTCGATTTTCGGTAAACTTGTTTTGGACGTATCTTCTTCGTCCTAACTCGGAATGACCTCATTCTTTTTGCATTATCTTTCCATTTGAATTCTCTTAAAAATGGAGATAAGAATTTCTGAATTTGGATGAGTTAAGGTTGGTCTTTGTCCTGTCTCTTGTTTTTAACTGTTTTGCTCCATTTCGTCGCACTTGCTCCACTTCTCTTGGACTTTGGCACATGGATTCTTGGATTACTACTCATCTAAGCTCATTTGTAGACTTTACAAGAATGTTGTTGGTGAATCACTAAGAAGGAAGTTCAAGAATGGGCAGTAGCACGCATTGCTATGGGATTCTTGAATGTTCACAATCATCTTATGTGAACTATGGTGCATGGTCGTTAATGACTTTGTTCTTATTTTTTAAGAAAATATTTTTATACGCCTTTGGTAGTTATTATTGGTGTAAATCCGTGCGAAAAAGATTGATTCTACCTTCTAAAGGAAAATATTGTTTTTTGTAGTATTAATCTTTATTGATTTTACACATTGCAGAAATAATTTTATGAGATATGTGTGTTTACGTCCGTAAACTATGATTGTCCCATATATGCTCAAAAATTAAGTCTTTCATATGTCGATATACAAGTATTGATAGAAGATTGAATTAACTTTTGACAAACAAAAGTTAAGCCTATTATGTCATTATGCAAATATTGATGGAAGATTGGATGAGCTTTTGTTTACAAAGATTAAGTCTATTATATGTCATTGTGCAAATAGTGATGAAGAATATAATGAATCTTTGTTTGTTCCGCAGTATTGATCTTCCCTGATCCATATTTTTATGTTTATATTGTGCGGCTCCGTAAGTTTTCTTATGTGAGCATTTTTGATTAAATTAATCATATGTTCTCTCGTAGTTAATTAATTGAGATTTTTGGATACAAATTCATATTCTTATGTGATTTGTTAATATCCAAAGAAATCCTTCTGTTCTTGTGAAAGTAGGGTCGCTCTTGTTGTTCTTTCGGGTATGACATTTTATGGGGGAGAGTCCTTAATTGAACTTGTGATTAATTGCCAAATCTTTGTGGGGAGTGCGGCTGTGGAATATTATAGGGGTTATCTTGTATCTTTATAAACTCCTTGATGAATGCATTTAGTTTCAGCTATATGATTGCATCTAAAAAAGTTGATATGTTCTTTTTTTTTGGTCATGAAGTGTCTCTATGGAAATTTCATTAGGATCCCACTAATTTTCGTACCTTTGCTAATTTTATTGACAAAAAGGGGGAGAATTAATGTGTAGTTCACACTACAAATGCATATGGTTTTCGGATCATTATATAAGGGGGAGTGGTTTTCATGTGAGATGAAGTATTGACTAACGGGGAGTGATACATATCACCATAGTATTGTTGTCGAAGTTGTGATACAATTTAACTTTGATGTTGTGTAATAATACTATGACACTGTATAACAATGATTAAGAGCTATTGTTTTCTCATTGTTATAGCTACGAATCTTCAACAACGATGATGCTGAATTGAATACCTTTGAAATCATTGGAGTACTTGGAAGTGACGAAGAGTTCGAGTAATGTTGAAGAACGAAGAAGATCAAGCATTTGGAAGACAAGCTACAAAGTTTATTTATTTTGTATTCCATATGTATTAATAGTTTTGTCACTAAATTTGACAACGTGGGAGATTCTTAGAGCATTGCCCGGTCGAACTCGCAAGCGTTGCCATCTCAAGCTTGTTTGTCAAGTTTAGTTTCCAAAACTATAAGTATTGATTTCTAGTCTACTTATAGCTAAGTCTCGGATTAGGATAGTAGGTGTAGTTGAAATCTAGACTCCACGGCGTTCATCGAATGAAGACGAAGAACTACTCAAGGGAACTTGTGGAACTTCCTCAACAAGAGGTATGTTGAGACTTGAAATTATCTATCACTCAAAAGTCAGTCTATTTTATCTCCTATATTGAGACAAAAGTCGTATTGTTATATAGACTTCGATTATACACATTTGCTATTTCGAGCCGAGTTTATCTCGCTTATCTATTTCTCGAAATATGTGGTGGTAAGCTTTCGCTTTGGCCAAGTTCATCTTTACTTGTGACGAAAGTCATGTTGATTATTTCAATAACTTGAAAATCGCTTTGATGAAAAATAGTTTGTGAATAACAACTATATAACATCCTCTAAGAAAGTTTCAATGATTCAAATGAGAGTTTATAACATGTAACCATCTTTGGATATAAATATAGTGTGTTATCACATTTGTGTAAAAGTCCAAAACCGGGAACCCAAAGTATGCGTACCCGCACGCGTACTGGCGGTTGTTGGAAATCCGGAAGGTTCACGTCCGTGAATTTCTGCTGGAGTTTGAAAGTAAAAACAAACTCAATCTGGTTACTTAAGTACGCATACCCTTTTGCATACTTAAGTAGGTTACTTTCTAAAATCGGTTTGTTCATGAACTAAAACGTTTATATAGTAGGGAATGCAATATTTGCACACCGTGGCTATAATGTTCATGAATCGATTCAAGTGAATCAAACCGATTTTGCTTCAATTGTGTCTTGTATACTTCTATAATATCTAAGCAATTGAAGTCATTTGAACTAGTGTTGATGGTGGTTTTTAGTTAAGAGTTAAAATTGTAAAACCTTGCATTTAATATGTCGTCGCTCTGCAAAGAGACAAGCCCATGTAAAGTGACGAGTGTTCAACCTCTCCACTGGCGCATTTATTGAGCAACTCAATATATTGACATGAAATATATCCAGAATGGTGCATGTAGCAACAATCCCAGATATTCTTTAAATTTTGGCACCTTGCCTGTATTTTTCAGTTAATAGAAGTTTCTTTGAATGCTTTATGTGCTATGTTCCCCGGACGAAACCTTAATGTTGGTATGGCATGACAATTTGTGTTCACTCGCAGCATAGTAGCACGAATTTCCAAGTATCAAGGTTAAGGTCCTTGCATACAGTATTCATTCGGAAATCATACTGCTCTCTGGCACTGAACTTAAAGAACTCTGTGTCAACACATAGAAATCAATCAATTTTACGATAATTCACAAGATTCATATATTACCCTGACTAATTTGCAATAATTAGGGTTTTGCGCCCTGCGCAGTATATTAGACCTTGCTTGTCGAAATTAAGCCTAGGCGAACTAGGTAATTAATCCGCCATGGATTAGTAGGTGCAAAATCCTACCCAAAATCAGAAAACAAGGAATAAAAGGAGACATGTAATAAGAGAAGAAACAAAGGAAGGAGTGGCCATGCCATAGGCCAGACGGCGCCACTTTCAAGTGGTCACACCCCATGTTGCTCGACCGGCCCCTATTTCTCGTCGACCAATCAGGTCGCTTTAAATCCGCCACAGGCACACCATAAGTGTGGTTATGCCCACGTTTGGTCGACCCCCCTTTTTCAACCAATCGGGTCTCTCTAAACCTTCCACAGTATTAAAAGAGGAAAAGTTGCACCAGATGGTCACAATGCCAAATTGGCTTTCCAAAAGCCGCGCCAACTTGCTAATTGGCATGCCAAACTGCCATTCCACTCCGGCATACTAGTGACATGCCGAACATGCCATGCCGCGCCAATACGCGAATAGGCATGCCAAACATGCCACTTTGCCGCAGTAGCATCCCGGACATACCAAACATGCCAAACGTGCCACTTTGCCGCAGTAGCATGTTGATCGTGTCAACATGCCATAAATAGCGTGCCAACGAGCTAACCTACGGCTCTGCCTTAGTGGCATTAGTCGAAACCCTAATTTCCAGTCGTGTCCCAATTACACCACTTTGGCCCTGCAACATGCCACGAGCCACGTGTGACCCGACAAACCCTAAAAATGGCACCATTCTATAATCACCTGTGGCCATCCTTGCGCCTGTGGTTATTCCCATATTATGGCCTGCCATGATTCCTTCAATGTGGCCATGGAACCGATTGCATAAAGCGCCACTGTGCCGCGACCATGCCACACGCGCTAATTAAGGTTTCGATATACCAAACCGTAATTTAGCGAAAGTTGCCACGCCAACTAGGTCAGTAATTCTCCTAAGGCCTTAATTATGATATAGCAACATGGCCAATGTTTCCAGAGCCATAATTTGGTCTAACACCAATATGCCAAAATAGCTGACATGGTTACGCCAGGCGCCACTATGCCACTGGCATGCCGCTATATGTCACTACACCATTGGCATGTGCCAATAACGTTATTGTGCTACCATCATGCGCTAACAGAATGTGTCCATAATCAATGTCCATCCTTTCTCATGAGTTACGATCTCAGCCGTCCAAATTCGCCACAAAATTGAGAGGCCTGTGGCAAGTTTTGGGCGACCAACTAACACAAGCCAAATAGCATCACGTGTTATTCTCTTGTGGCAAGTATCCTGACTTTGACTTTCCGCACGTAGCAACTCGCTATATGTTCTCCATGAAAACACTCGAGACATCAAACATGTCACAAACTGGGGGATGCTCATCAGGGTATTGGTCTGGCGGTTTACAGCGTGCGGCGTGAAACACGCCCATTATAAGAAAGTGTCAGAAAGCAGGGAAGTTAGTGGGTGCAAACTAACCAGTTTCCTCCATGATGCGAACGTGGTCTCTGGCATTTACACATAACCCCACTTATCTATTACTCAATCACTCCCAGTTTCTACGAGATCAGGGTGCGTTCAATATGACTTGTATAAATAGGTTTTACCTAGTTCAACAAAACAACAAGTTTTGGTGAGAACAACAACATAGTATCCAGAAAAATACCAAAGAATTGATAGCTTTCATTCCGCAAGCCAGTTCTAAATTCTGATACAAGTCATAAAATAGCCACACCTTCAGAATTAACCATTCTGGTATCAACACCTTCTTCGCTTCCCTCCATAAGACCAACCCTTCTCCTTCACTTTGTGACCGAAGCAAGACTGGAACAGCCATATCTTGGTTTAGGCCAGGATTGTACAAATTGATCTATCGAATCTAAAGTACTCCCGTGCAGTGCATTTGTTTTAGGTTTAGATTTGTTTCTCATCCACACCCCCAAATTTACCAAAACCAGCAGAAACAGTTTTTACCCATAAAAAATTGGCGACAACGGTGGGAGATTAATCTCTCGGTTGCAATATCAAATTTCGATTTTCGATTTCATTTTTTGAATTCCAATTTCAAGATGGTAGAGCTTAGATATGGATCAGCGACAAGCCCTGATGACACCAACGCTGATAACGTCCTTGGTATCAACGTCTCTTCCAATGGCATCAATTTACGACCTGTCAGCATTACCAACACCAGCGGCGCAGGAAACATTCCCCCAGGCGTTACACCTCTGATCACCAGAGCCAGAGCCGCTTCCTCCATCCCCAATATTTCTTCAAGCGTGACTCCCCCAGTTATCACCAGAGCTGCCACCACTCCACCATCAGGACGAGAAACTAGAGGAACCAGAGGAGGCCAACCCCCTATTACCATTGCTGATTTGATAGAAAGACAAGAAGTTCTTTCTAAGGCTCATACGGACATGGATTCAACTCAGAAGGAGGTAATCACTTTCCTCAAGACGCTAACGGAGCGGCTACCGCAGGAACCACGCCAACCAGAGCCAATGAGGAGCACTTTTAATACTCCTGGCACCAGCACCTTAGCAGGGCGCACCCTTGTAGATGAAGAGGCCCGTTCATTGGATAGGAATCAGCCATCCAATTTCATCACGCGTGAAGATTTGGAACGAATTCTCCGAAATCGAGACAGAGAAAACCCGTTGGACATGCACCAGCATCAACCTCCATATCCTCCTGATGTGCAAAGAGTTCCTCTTCCGAGGGGATATTCTTCTCCTCAATTCTCCCTATATGACGGCACTGGTAATGCACGTGAATATATCTCTCGATATCTAGAATCCTTGGGTGAACACGAGTACAATCATGTCCTCCGCCTGAAATATTTTTCAAAGTCACTTACTGGAAGATCGTACACCTGATACAACAACATTACACCAAACAACATATCCAACTGGCGTGAGATGGTTACAACTTTCTACAAGAAGTATTTCTTTGTGTCTGAGCAAATCACCTTTTCAGACTTATGAAGGATGTTCCAACGAAACAATGAACATTGGAATAATTATGTCAAGAGATACACAATTCAGGCGCTAGATTGTCACGACCCAAACGTGACTGAAAAATAATTGGTGGACTCTTGCATCAATGGCATAGTTCCCATTTATCGCGCCTTACTGGAGAATCTACGCTTCCATACATTCTCTGAACTTCATGAAGCTGCTAAGCGGTCGTCCACAACAGCACCAACATTGTTAGAAAGAACTAAGCCGGCCAGAGGTGAAGATGCACGCGAAACTTGAGGAAACATACGCCTCATCAACAAGCAATATAACACTGGCCCCTCTGTAAGCGTAGTGGGTGAAGGAGGAAAAATGAAATCTACAGCAGCAGAATAGCAGCCCAAGCGTGCAACACCAGCACATCAGGCGGCTCCACCCCGAAAGGTTGCGGCTAAAGCTCCTAGGCAACACCAAGAAACTGAAGAAGCTGCCTTAGATTTCCCATTCCTAATTTAGAAAGTAATTGAGCTCTTGGAGGAATGGATCCAAGATGGTGCTATCAAGCTTCCTCCTATCAGGCGCCCACCAACGGAAGAAGAAATAGCAAATCCCAAGTATTGCCGCTACCACAGGTTCGTCCACACCCGACCAATGAATGAAATAGGTTAAAACGCATTTTCAAGGAAAATGTGGAGGCATGATAAATTCAACTGGGCAATGAGGGAGGTCACATAGATCCTCTTCCAGTCAGAAGATGCATGCTCTCTGGGGACTCTATTCACAAAACCGTGCAGTCCATGATGCAGCGTGTGTGCGAAATCCTATATATCTCCAAGGCGTAGCGTCAAGACATGTTTACATCCCTCAATCATGTTGTGTCGGGAAAGCGTCTCTTTGTTGTTGAGGAAGCCACTCCGAAATCCCAACCTCTCTCAGGAAGCGTTGTTGGAAAGTGCAACTGGGGACTACTGACCACGGCTTACCTAAAGAATGATGTGTTTGATGGCACACTGATTGACGCGGCCTCTGACTTTAACATTGTTACCGTCAAGACTCTGAGAGCTGCAGGAATTTCAAAACAGGAGGCTACCCATTCCCCAATTGTGGTCAAAAACCTGGAAGGAGAAGCAATAGACGCGTATGACTACATTAACTTCGAAATTAATGTGGGGGATGCTCTAACACATGGCAAATTCCACATTGTCAAAGAATGCCCAAATTATGACATGCTTCTGGGGCGCTCATGGGTACATGGAAATAAAGCAAAATTAGGAGTGTCCCCTCTGCCGGTGTCAATACCCGAAAGAATTTCCAACAAGTCATCCAACCCTAAATATTACATGTTGTCATATCAAAAACTTACCAATGTAACTCAATTACCTGGAGATAGCCCGTCGACATTCATCCGTAGATTCCGAACACAAGTAAGTCTTATTGAACAACCCTTTCTACACCCAGTCACTTCTCCTCTCGGCCAGACATGGGGACTCGGTCCAGTTATCAACCTGGGCGTCACTAAGAGATGTGAATGGGATGTTGGGCCTTTTAAGTATTTCATCAAAAATTTGAAGGTTGTCTTATTCGAGAATAATCAACCCAAGAAACAAGTAGCCGCGCAACATCAAAACCCATTCCAAGTTGGAGATATGGTAGTAAAAGTTTCCACTCATCTTCCTTCGTCCAACTCCACAGATGAACCATACTTAATAGAAGAAGTTATTTTGGGAGGTTACTGCAATCTCATCAATGCCGACAAGTTAGAAGGTGTAGTAATATACGCTCAGTGGCTCAAACCCTTTTAAGCCTGAAAGCTTCATGCCGCCTCTTACTTCAAAACTGTTCTTAGTATTTCCTTCAGCAATTTCCCCTTTCCTGCAATATTTTTAATTCCTCCAAAATGATTGCACTGCTTGGATTCATAATTAGGGTTTCGATTTTAATTAAAAGCATATTTATATTGAAAATAAGTTTTCCCGAATCATCTCAAAGGAAAAGTACCCAACAAATCCAAATTTCCACGAAGTCATTACCCATCAATTAAAAACCAGAAAAAATCAAACCCTACAAAATATCTTGTTCAAAAAAAAGAAAAAATACTGAAAAGAGGAATATGCAAGGAAAAAGATCATCAAGTGGCGACACGGACACCTTCCTTCAAGAACGTCTGGCTTCAACTTTCGCCTGACGAGGTTTATCTACTTCTCACGACGTGATTACCAGCTTTTGGCAGCTCACGCTTTTACATACCTAGGCGGCATGTCACCTCCTATGTAATTTGCAAGGGAAAATCCAATAAGAGGTTGGTTAAAATCCTTAACTATTACTACTGTTTTCCCCCTGTTTTGAGTTACTGTTGCCAACGTCATGCGAGGCGTTGCTATGCAAGTAACTAGAGAAAGTGACACGCCACTAGCATTATTGTTGCGCTATTTATGTGATTTGGCTTCCCATCCCCTGAATCGCTCTGGAAGAATGGAAGAACTCGTTTTTGGCAAAAGGGGTTTTGGGATTCTTTCTGGAGATTTTATTCATTCATCCAATTAAAAATATGAAATTATCAAAGCAGCATAAATGAAAGAATATTACTCGGAGAAGCATGGCTCTAGTCACATGAACAAAAAAAAAACAAACCTGAAGTATCAAAAGCATCTACAAGCTACGAAAAGATTGTTTATCTACGAAAGGAAATAACAGAATGAAAACTAGTTATCAATGTCAACGCCTGCTTCAACGCCTTCTCCAAATCCCTCTCCAGCGGATGCCTCAACATCCTCTCCAGCGGCGGCCTCAGCAAATCCCTCTTTAGTGGATGCCTCAGCATCCTCTCCGACAGTAGTTTCGACATCCTCTCCAGAAGCCATTTCATTCTTTTTATCGTGGACCGCACCGACATCCTTCTCAGAAACTTCTTCAACAACCTCTTGAGGATACTCTGTTTCATCAACATCGGAGTTGAGGATTACGATACCGTCATGAACAAGGTAATTGAACTTTCTCTCCCCTGAAGGTTTTTTAGGATCGATCCTTCGCCGCTTCATTCGAGCAGCGAATCTTTTAGCCCTGGAACTGGTTTGCTGAGATGCTTCACCACACTGGGACTTGACGCGATGGAACGCTTCATCATGTCTCCACTTATCCTCCATGTCAACCTAAGCCATGAAATATTGAGCACGCGTCAGAAAGAGGCGTAGATGAGTGAGAGGCATACCTTGTATAATCCGACCAGCCTCACGGAACAAAAGATCGATTTTGTCTAATACCTCCTCAGATGCAGAAACCCTGGGTTTGTCAACTTTAAAACTTTTCTCCGAAGAATTGGAAGAATAACCATTAGGAGTTCCCATCCTATACTGCAGGAAAGTATTATGTCTACATCAATAACCTGCATAATGAAAGGAGACAAAAGGAAAACTGCAAGAAGATGTGGAGCAATACCTGAAAAGAGATGAACACAATCATGTGGTGATCGATATGAAATGAAAAGATCGAAGTGCTCTTTTATATCACACAAACTGATGAAACCTGAAAAAGAAAAACTCTCTACCTACCGTACATGAAGGCTCCAGATACGGGATATCAGGCCAAAGGGATAAGGAATAAAGGCGGGAAACGTCTTTTATGTGCATAAAACTTTTAGAAGTCGGGTAGAAGAAGGCTTCTTTTTGGGCCCGCGGTGTCAATGTTCCATGACACCAATCTCAGCAGCCGAGACAGAAGTACTCTATAGCAAAGCCAGAGGTACGCCAAGCACGAATACCTTGTGTCCAGACCGCCAATGTAAAGATCATGGACTACTCATGCTTCTTGCCAAGGTCATTCGAATTTTTCTCGGCAATCTCTTCATGTCATGCCTTTCGATTTTTTATCCTTGTTTGTCACCATCTCATGCTTACCCTGCAACAATGCCATTGTTACGTGCTAAGCAGGGGACTTAATGTTGATGGTGGTTTTTAGTTCAGGGTTAAAATTGTAAAACCGTGCAATTAATATGTCGTCGCTCTGCAAAGAGACAAGCCCATGTAAAGTGACGAGTGTTCAGCCTCTTCACTGGCGCATTTATTAAGCAACTCAATATATTCACATGAAATTTATCCAGAATGGTGCATGTAGCAACAATCCCAGATATTCTGTAAATTTTGGCACCTTGCCTGTATTATTCAGTTAATATAAGTTTCTTTGAATGCATTTTGTTCTATGTTCCCCGGTCGAACCCTTAATGTTGGTATGTCATGACAATTTGTGTTCACTCGCAGCAGAGTAGCACGAATTTCCAAGAATCAAGGCTAAGGTCCTTGTATAAAGTATTCAATCGGAAAGCATACTGCTCTCTGGTAATGAACTTAAAAAACTCTGTGTCAACACATAAAATTCAATCAATTTTGTGATAGTTCATAAGATTCAGATATTACCCTAACTAATTTGCAAAAATTAGGGTTTTGCGCCCTGCGCAATATATTAGACCTTGCCTGTCGAAATTAAGCCTATGCGAACTAGGTAATTAATCCTCCATGGATTAGTAGGTTCAAAATCCTACCCAAAATCAGAAAACAAGGAATAAACGGAGCTGCGGAATAGGAGCAGCAACAAAGGAAGGTGTGGCCATGCCATTGGCCAGCCGGCGCCACTTGCAAGTGGCCACACCTCATGTTGCTCGACCGGCCCCTATTTCTTGTCGACCAATCAGGTCGCCTTAAACCCGCCACACGCACATGAGTTGTGGCTGGGCCCATACCTGCCGGCCCTATTTCCCATCGACCAATCAGGTCGCTCTAAATCCGCCACACGCACACCAGAAGTGTGGCCACGCCCACGTTTGGTCGTCCCCCTTTTTTGACCAATCAGGTCGCTCTAAACCTTCCACAGTATTCAAAGAGGAAAAGTTGCGCCAGATGGTCACAGTGCCAAATTGGCTTTCCAAAATCCGCGCCAACATGCTAATTGGCATGCCAAACATGCCAAACGTACCATTCCGCTCCGGCATGCTAGTGACATGCCGAACATGCCATGTCGCGCCAATACACTAATTGTCATGCCAAACATGCCACTTTGCCACAGTAGCATGCCGAACATGCCAAACATGCCACTTTGTCGCAGTAGCTTGTCGATCGTGTCAACATGCCATAAATAGCGCTCCAACGTGCTAACCCACTTCTTGTTCGTGGCCAAACGCCATAACATATTCCAATTAGGGTATTCTAAACACGGATCTTCCTTAGTGGAATTAGTCTAAACCCTAATTTCCAGTCGTGGCCCAATTACACCACTTTGGCCCTGCAACATGCCACGAGCCACGTGGGACCCGACAACCCCTAAAAATGGCGTCATTCTATAATCACCTGTGGTCATCCTTGCGCCTGTGGTTATTCCCATATTATGGCCAGCCATGATTCCTTCAATGTTGCCATGACACCGATTGCATAAAGCGCCACCGTGCCGCGACCATGCCGCATGCGCTAATTAGGGTTTCGATATGCCAAACCCTAATTCAGCTAAAGTTTCCACGCCAACTAGGTCAAGTAATTCTCCTAAGGCCTTAAGTATGATATAGCAACATGGCCAATGTTGCCAGAGCCCAATTACTTCCATGGTTACGCCAGGCGCCAGTATGCCACTAGCATGCCGCTATATGCCACTACACCATTGGCATGTGCCAATAACACCACTGTGCTACCATCAAGCGCCCACAGAATGTGGCCATAATCAATGGCCACCCTTTCTAATGAGTTAGGATCTCAGCCGTCCAAATTCGCCACAAAATTGACAGACATGTGGCAAGTTTTGGGCGACCAACTAAGACAAGACAAATAGCATCACGTGCTATTCTCTTGTGGAAAGTCTCCTGACTTTGACTTGCCGCACGTAGCAACCTGCTACATGTTTTCCATGAAAACAATCGAGACATCAAACATGTCACAAACTAGGGGATTCTCATCAGGGTATTGGTCTGGCAGTTTACAGCGTGCGGCGTGCAACACGCCTATTATAAGAAAGTGTCAGAAAGCAGGGAAGTTAGTGGCGGTAAGAAGTAGTGGGTGTAAACTAATCAGTTTCCTCCATGATGGGAACGTGGTCTCTGGCATGTACACATAACCCCACTTCTCCATTACTCAATCACTCCCACTTTCTACGAGATCAGGGTGCGTTCATTATGACTTGTATAGATAGGTTTTACCTATTTCAACAAAACAACAAGTTTTGGTGAGAACAATAACACGATATCCAGCAAAATACCAAAAAACTGATAGCTTTCATTCTGCAAGCCAGTTCCAAATTCTGATACAAGTCATAAAATAACCACACCTTCAGAATTAACCATTCTGGTCTCAACACCTTATTCTCTTCCCTCCCTTAGACCAACCCTTCTCCTTCACTTTATGACCGAAGCAAGACTGGAACGGCTATTTCTTGGTTTAGGCCAGGATTTTACAGATTGATATCTCGAATCTAAAGTACTCCCGTGCAGTGCATTTTTTTTAGGTTTAGATTTGTTTCTCATTCACACACCCAAATTTACCAAAACCAGCAGAAACAGTTTTTACCGATAAACAACTAGTTATGGTGAAGATGAATAAGGTTGATATCAAAGTGCTCATATGGATAACCATTGTTTAACTATTGTTGAAACAACTAAGTGTACACGTTTAGCTACGATTACCCAAACCTAAATGAAGTTACATCTCATTTGTTTATAATAAGTTAAGTTCGATCTAACGGTTGAAAGATATTAGCTTGAATCTAATCAAGTTTTCATCTTACGGTAAATATTGAATGCTTTGTTACCAAGGTAACTTAGATTGCAAACCTTGATTTGAAATCTATATAAAGGAGAACTCTAGAAACTGGGAAACCTAATCCCCACACCTCCTATGTGATACTAGTTGCATAAACTAGAGTCGATTCTCCTTTAACCTTAGGTTTTTCACGAAACCATGTAGGTTAACGACTTGAAGACTTCATTGGGATTGTGAAGCCAGACCCAATTATTTTCTCTGTAGTTGAGCGATCTGATCTTGTTGTTTCTATCGTGTTTGAGTACAATCGTAAGATTGGCTTGAGATTTATATATCCGATAGGCAAGATAGAAAAGTAGTCACAAACACCTTCGTCTCATCGTTTGTGATTCCACAATATCTTGTTTCATTAATCGATTAAGATTATTGTGAGGTTATTGATAATTCTAGGTTGTTCTTCGTGAATATAAGTCTGGGTTATCGATTGGATCCTGTTCACCTTGATTTATCAAAATACGGAACAAAACTCATAGGTATTTATGTGGGAGATAGATTTATATATTATTATAGACTTTTCTGTGTGAGACAAATTTGTTTATCAAGTCTTCGACTTTGGGTCGTAGGTACTCTTAGTTGTGGGTGAGATCAGCTAAGGGAATCAAGTGCGTAGTATCCTGCTGGGATCATAGACGTAAGGAGCGCAACTGTACCTTGAATCAGTGTGAGATTGATTAGGGTTCAACTACAGTCCAGACCGAAGTTATTTTGTTGTAGGCTAGTGTCTGTAGCGGCTTAATACAGTGTGGTGTTCAATCTGGAATAGGTCCCGGGGTTTTTCTGCATTTGCGGTTTCCTCGGTAACAAAACTTCTGGTGACTGTGTTATTTCTTTTCCGCATTATATTTTTTTATATAATTGAAATATCACAGGTTGTGCGTTGAATTGATCAATTGGTAAATCCAACCTTTGGTTGTAGATTGAAATTGATTGATCCTTGAACATTGGTCTTTGGTACCGTTCAAGTTATTTCTCTTGTATTCAATCAGGCTCGAAATTCGTATTTGCTTGATTGCGGATTGAATCGATAAATCGAGATATAACTCCTTGATATACTTTTTATTAAGATTGAATCTGACTGTCTAGTTGATTCTCTTAAAAGTATATTGGAGTTAGTCCATACAGATTCCTAAGCGAAATATTGGGTGAGGTTGTTAGACCCCCGCTTTTTCAATCTGTTAAAATTCTTTGTACTTTAAGTTCTTCTATGGTTCTGCATATGAGCGTGCCAACAAACAACAACTTATGAGAATACTCGTTTAGAGCTTTTCTAGAATGACAAAGTCAATCTACTCAATCATTATTATATCGGTGCATAGTAATTTTATCCACCTTAAAGTCCCAATTATACCAAAACTATGAAGTAATACTGTGATATGTTCTCCCCCTTATTCCTTACTTATCTCTTTTGCATAATAGGTAAAACCTACAATTTGAATTTCATTCCACGTTACATATTGCTCCGAAAAGCCATATGTTATAGTGGAATACTACTAAATAATTCTCCTCCGTTTTGTTAACAAAATTGGTAAAGGTGAAAGAAAAAAGAACTTAGTGAACTACAAAAAGAGTTGTCGAAACTAAAGATAACATACCAACTCTTTAGGACGATTCCACTAAGTAAACTTAGCGTCTTCATCAAGGAGAGATAAAGTATTGTCATCTCCTATAATTCCACGGTCGCATTCCCCATAAAGATATTACAATTAAACACAAGTTCAAAATTGAACTCTCCCCCATTTGATGTCATTCTCAAGAGAACAACATGAGCGAAATTTCTCTAACTACAACAGAAGGATTATATATAAACAAATTTACAAGTAAATTTGTATTCCAAATATTTTTCTCTTCTCGCCAGTTATGAACAAAGAAGTTAAAAACAATGATCTTAATGTTAGAGACACTAAAAAACATTACTTTCATGAGAAAAATAAGACGAGCAAATATTATTCTCTAGGCCATTGCATAATTTGAGCGACATGACTCACATAATAATTATATCTTCCCTAGTCATGTACGAACGTAGAGATTAAAGTTCATGATCTTATTCTCTGGCGGTCATGCATTAAGAGAGGAAAGGCGACAGTAAGACCATCTTATGGAATATTGATAAATGCAATATATTCACAAAATGTAATCGTGGAAAAATCTTAACCTATGATAATATATAAGATATTTATTTTAATCACTAAATATATGATATAAAAAACAAATCTCACAGTATAAGCAATAATATAATGATCGATAAAGATTAGGTATTGCATTCATTTTCTAAATAAAATTTAACTAAATAAACTTCAATGATTTATATATGATAATATTTAAAGTAGCTAATATAGAACACATAAATAGGCTACTTCAAAAGCTAGTGTTCCTTCTTAAAACAATAAGAATTAATCTAAAATGAGTTAACTAGATACAAAAAGATGTTAATTAGTTACCGTTGGAGGAGACATCAATAGTTTTTAGACCTTTGAGTTTGTCTTCAGTAGCATCCACGAACTCTGCTAGGATATGCCTTCATTGAGGATATCATTGACATAAGATTTCATGAGAGCAAGGTCATAAAAACCTTATTCAACTTAGTTCTTAATATGTCTTAACCCTTCAAGGGTTCAAAAAAATTTAATCTTATCCTCCTCAAATTGTTTTAGAAAATCATACACAATATTAGCAGATATCATCTTTTATTGCTCAACATCTTGTTGATCATAAGCAAAATAACAATTTATTTTAGGCTGATCTTCAGTAGTATTAAGATTTTCAACTTCATCTTCAACTAGAGTTCTTTTCTTCTTTCCTTTTGACCAATACCACTGCAATAATAATAAAGAGCTTTTTCCATGTTTTTGAGAGATATGTGAGACATGATTTATTGCAATAATGACTTGAAGGAGAGAAGTCACCACAAGTGTTAAAGACTTCATTGGGATTGTGAAGCTAGACTGATACTACTTTTATCCTAGTTGTGTGATTTGATCTTGCATCTTATATCGTACGAGTACAATCTTTGATTGGCTTGAGATCGTGAGAGTTCTCCGATAGGCAAGATAAAGAAGTCACAAACATCTTTGTCTCACTATTTGTGATTCCTCGACAAACCGCTTGTGTAGTCAGAAAGGATTGTAGAGAGGTGATTGATTAATCTAGGCTGTTCTTCGGGAATATAAGGCCGGATTATCAATTGGTTCTTGTTCACCTTGATTTCATATCTTAATACGGAACAAAACCTATGGTTTATCTGTGGGAGACAGATTTATCCTTTAATAGACTTTTTTGTGTGAGACAGATTTGTTTATTATCAAGTCTGCGATTTTGGGTTGCAGCAACTCTTGGTTGTGGGTGAGATCAGCTAAGGGAATGAAGTGCACAGTATCCTGCTGGGATCAGAGGCGTAGGAGTACAATTGTACCTTGGATCGGTGGGAGACTGATTGGGGTTTAACTATAGTCCAGTCCGAAGTTAGCTTGGAGTAGGATAGTGTCTGTAGCGGCTTAATACAGTGTGTATTCAATTTGGACTAGGTCCCGGGGTTTTTCTGCATTTGCGGTTTCCTCGTTAACAAAACTTCTGGTGTCTGTGTTATTTTTTTTCCGCATTATATTTTATATAATTGAAATAATATAGGTTATGCGTTCGTGATCATCAATTGGAAATCCAACCTTTGGTTGTTGATTGATATTGATTGATCCTTGGATATTGGTCTTTGGTACCGTCCAAGTTATTCCTTGTATTTGATAAAGACTCGCTATTGATTTTAGCTTGAGTAAAAATCAAATCAAGAGAGAGATATTAACTCCTTGAGATACTTTTATCTAGATTGAGTCTGACTATCTAGTTGATACTCTAGCAAAGTATTTCGGAGTTAGTCCATACATATTGCTAAGCGAAATATTGGGTGTTGTTGTTAGACCCCCGCTTTTTCAATTGGTATCAGAGCAGGAAAACACATTAAAGACCTGATAAGTATGTGTTTGTAGTAATCTGACTATATGGACGAGTCTATCTCTGATAACGTACTAGTTCAGAAATTACCAGATGATTTGAAAAAATTGGATTCTCCTGAGAGAACTATCACATCTAAGTTAATATCTGAACATGTGGAAATTGTTGATAACTGGGAAACACTCCTAAAAGAATAGTTGGATGAACTTTCTGACGAAGGTGACTCAGATATTGATAGAGATGTTGATGAGGAAGTCTCGGAGTATGTTTAGCTTTTGAATTCGTTGGAAAATAAGAAGATGACAACTTCTCATGTCACACCTTTTCTGACTAAGTTCTGTCGTACAAACAAGAAATTGAGAAGATGTTACGCAGGTGTTTTTGTTTCGAATCGTTCAAACAAATCGATCCTCAAGGATTCTGAGGAAAACCTACGTATGAATTCACTTGAATGTGATAATCTTTATCAAAAATATTATTTTTTGGAAGAAAAACTTGCAGAATCTGAAGTAAGGATTAACTCTCAACAAATAAGTTTTGATGACAGAGAAAGCGCTTAGCTCGCTCGAAAAAAATGCCTTGAGGCTGATTTAGCTGTTGCTTTTGATAAAATCAAGATGTTGGAAGATGACTTGAAAAAGTTCAATACTAGTTCAAGAAAATTAACCACTATGATAGGAGCAAGTAAAAATCATCGTAATACACCAGGATTGGGCTATAAGGGAATAGATGTTCCAAGTATTAGCAAAGAAGTAAAATTTGTCAAGGCTAGTGATTCTTCTCAACAAAAGGTTTCCACTGCTTTTAAAAGTGAAATACCTTCACCGACAGTTAAAGTTCGAAAGAGCAATGTATATAAACCTCCAAAGTCAGCACACACAGATCGAGGTAAGAACATTCCTTATATTTGCCACTATTGCGGAAACAAGGTCACCTGGAAAGGAGATGTCGCTTCCGTATAAGGAATGAGAAACTTCATGATGTTCTTTTTTGGGAATCACAAGAAGTTGTGAAACCAAGATCATACGTTAAGACTAATCCTCTTAACGTTACAGGTTGTAATTGTCCAACCTTTAAGCAAAGGAATCATTGTTGTGATAAACCTAGATTTTCCTATAAACGTCATACGAAGCCCTTTCACAATCATAATGGTTATCAAAAGGATAACTTCTTAAAGATGAAGACAAGATCCGATGCTCCCAATTGGAGAAAGACTAACTTGCAAAAGAATAGTTAATCCAATTCTCTTTCGAGAAATCTCGAAGAGAGTAACGGGAAGAAGGTTCTGGTTGTTTCTAAACGCACTAATAAGTGGGTTCCAAAGAAAGTCAATGACGCTTTGAGTGTGAAAAGGAATGATCTCCTAGAAAATTCCATGACTATGGAGAAGGCAGTATCCATGATGTTGAAACTTAAAGAGTTCTTTGGAAAGATGGATTTGGATGTGAAAGGTTCTAAAAGCGATCTCTTTCATGATAATCCAAAAGTCACTTGTAGTGAGCAATACATTGTTCACCTCAACAAAACTTGGGTGTGTTGTAAGTTCATCCTCACCAAGGAATGCCTTGTTATGTATACGGTGAGGAAGCATGAAAATCGGGGGTACAAATTATGTTCGGTAAGGCTGTAGAATTCAACTGGATTCTTCTAAAAAGGTATGTCTATAAACTTGAGCAAGATTTGTGTTTATATTTTCTTAGAGAACTTATAATGATCCACATACCTTTCTTATCGTTCATTTATACCTAACTGGATCCGTGTTTAAGGATCTTGAATGTTTAGGTTTGAAAATAATAGTTCGGGATGTTTGGACTACATGGTACACATAACAGGTATGCATACCATCATTTAAAATCAAAATCCAGGGGTTTAAGTACGCATACCCGTTTGCATACTGCTTCAGGATATGAAAGTTCGTTTGGAAACCCGTATGCATACTTGACGTCAATATTCGATAAATTTGTTTTGGCCGTAACTTCTTCGCCCGAACTCAGAATTACCTCATTCTTTTTGCATTCTATTCAAAATGGTGATGGGAAATCCTAAATTTGAATGAGTTGAGATTGATCTTTGTCCCTTATTTTATTTTTGAGTATTTTGCTCCATTTCGTCGCACTTGTTCTAATTCTTGGGCTTGGGCACTTGGATTCTTGGAGTAATTATCTTATAAGCTCATTTTCAGCTTTTACAAGAATGATGTTGGTGAATCACAAAGAAGGAAGTTCAAGAATAGGCAGTAGTCACTACACCAAATCAAGGATTTCCTTATTGAAAAAAAGCATTACAATAAAATAGAAGCTAATTTCCCTTACTAAAATAAATGGTTATCGATAGGGAGTAATATAATGTATGAGAATTTTGCATCACTCTTTTAATCCATTAGGAAAATTAAATAGACTAACACTTTAAGTTCATTACAATATTTATCCTAACTATTTATATTTTACTCTTCATATTTACTTTGTAATGCAAATATTATGTTACAACCGTTGCTAACTCTTTTTATTACTATTAAAATGACCAATAGAAAAATGACATGTGTCATTTGGTTCTAGACGTTTGTAACATTATTTCTGTTAGAAAATTTGTTAGGTCTGATACCTAACAAATGGCACTTTTCCGGCCTGACAGTTTCCGGTCGCCGGAACTGACGACGGCTTCGGGTAGCCGGGACTGACAATATTCAGTACCCATAAAATTACTTTTTAAGCTACAATTTAAAGAATTGAACACTGGATATATAAAATATATATATTAAGAACCATAATGATTATATACAAGGAGCAGTAGTTACCCAATTACATTACAAATTACAGAATGAAAATTAGATAGGTACTAAAGAAGTTTTCACTTCACAAAAAGTGTGCTCCTCCAAGCAGGATATGTTTTCACTGCACAAAAAGTAGTTATTGAAGCTTTCATTCATGGGCAGACTCCATAAACTGTTTCCACTTCACAAAAAGTAGTTACTCAAGAAGTTTTCATTCATGGGTAGAATCCACAAACTCGATACGAGACACGGGCCAAATTACTGATTCATTTGCAACATACTCTTTCAAATAAAAGCGATCACCTTGAGGACTGTCAGGTACAGCATAGTTACCATCCTCGATGGTTTGAAGACATACCTTTCTCTCTTTTGGTTGCACTAAGAGTCCCTCACAATGTTCTCCATCTATGCCATACACAACATAACCTGTGGCAACAATTTCCCTTTTTCTGTTGTAAAGGCGCACAAATTGATTTCTATTAGGATCTTCAACACCACCAACAGCTGGGTTTGTGCTGGCAGAATGTTGGTTTTGTTGTTGTTTTGCCATAACTTGCAGCACAACCTATCACAACAGAGAAAACAGTTAATTGCTTGGATAATGACAGCTACAGATATGCAATCATAACTCAAAAAGAACACAGTTTTTTTACAAGGCAGTGAATCCCCTAAATAAGAAAGCACCCCCCCCCCTCTCCTTTAAAGCTTAAGTACGTGCAAGAGTATAAGAGGAAACTTGCATACAGATTTTTTATTAAGTGTTTCAAAAATAAGCCTAATTTTTGTGCCCTGGCTTTATTGCTCTAGTGAATGCTAAACAAAAACAGAACTTGTAAATGCTCACATTAGTGATTAGTTCAGTATGCTTTGGAAGTAGAGCCTCAACCATATGATCAGTCCTTGGCGCAGTAATTGTTGGGTTTGTGTTTGCATTCATAACCGCGGTCGCAACACTTGCGTATAAGGCTTGCTTCTTCGAGACAAGTGGAGAATAACCCAACAAACCATCTCTGCATTTGTCAGGTCCAAAGACTTCAGCAATCTCATCATTCTCAAAGTCTAAAGCGGATACCAACCCTGCATCAATTAGGTCCTTCCTCCTAGCTCTAGCGGCCTTTACTTGCTCCTATTAACATACATTGAACAACGTGTGTTAATTTCAGAGTAAATAGGTAAACTACGAGCTTCATTCAACATGACCAACTATACTCACATATTTCTCAACAGCCGAAGGATTTACTTTTCCATCTTTCCCAACATGTCCATCCATCCAAGCAAGCCCTCGTGCATCCTCAGCTACCAAACCTTCCTTTACAGCCTGTACATACATTATATGGATAAGTATAAACAATTAACATTAAACTAGTGTCAAAGTGCAATATGATGTACTTACGAGCTTGTGGATTTTATTTGCATATGACTCTCGATCACATGTGTGATGTATGGTCCTCTTCTTTTGATTTTCTGAATATTTGGCATGTTTTTCCTTAATACCAGGTATGCTCTCATTCTCGACAAAATTTTTCCAACAATCCGAGTCAAAATCAACAGGACGTGCATCTAACTTCTCTTGCATAGTGACCTTGCCTAGGAGAGGACCAGTTCTTAGATCATGTCTGTATGTCCTGAACTTCTGTGGAAGAGACCCCATAACAATCATCTTGGCTAAATGATTTGGCACATTGAACTCGAATTCTTGCTGAAATAAACAAGTTTCAAGTCAAAAATCAACAAGATTCATCAATCCATTCATTCATAAAACCATGATAGAAGAAAAAGAAAGAAACTATAGATTACATACCAACAACTTAAACCACACATATTCTTTGAAGTTATCCGGAACCTGCCTCCAATCCACATATTTGACTGGACAGTAGGCACGGACAAGTTTGCCAGCCCGAGTAGCTAATTTGTATGCATTGTCACCTACAGGTCTCCCATACAAATTAACCGTTACCATCAACTTTGGCTTAGAAACAACATTAGTTTCAATCGCTGAAGAATAATAAGCAGGATCACTAGTTTGTGGTGAAGAAACAGTTGAATACACACTATTAGAGGCTTCAATAGTATCCATCTGCATTCAACATAGAGAAAAACTATAAGAACATTAAATCGTAGACTTTATCAGTACTAGAAAATATAAGTAAATGAAGGAGAATAAACAGAACATTGAAACCTAAACACAAGCATATCCGTAACAAGAACCCAAAATAAACAGAACCACAAAACCAAATTTCCTCAAACACTACCACTAAACATAATAGACCCATAGGTTCACAAAATTAACTCAATTCATGTAAATAAGAAACAGAAAAACCAACCAATGTTGCATAAGAAAAGGAAAACAAACTTCAAATATCACTAAAAACTGTAATAGAAATAGAAATAGAGAAAAAACTGTAATAGAAATAGAGAAAAAACAGTAAAAATGTGGGTATTGACAGAAATCCAAAAACAGTAAATCCAAAGATTCAATATGGAATGTGGGTATTGACTGAGATGTCCTCAGTTGTGAGCTTTGAGTAGCGATATTAGTTGATAAATGATAATTCCCCTGAAATATGTAAAGGATTCTCCAAATCTGTTCAGACCGTCACCATACAAACCAATAACTTCTACTCATGCATCAAGAAAGTCTGCAAGAGTTTGGATACTCACAGTCTGCTCAACATTTATAGCTTCCAAGAGCTCAAATAGAGAAAGCAACTAATATTCAACATTCATTTATAAACAAGAAAGCATTGTGTACCGTAGTATAAGCAATTAGAGTGTGAAGATGGAAAAAGCAAGAAAGCGTTGTGTATGGTGAAGGAACTCACCGAAAACTCAGCCTCCCTCCCTAATGAATCTCCAAAAAACTGTAATAGAAATAGAGAAAAAAACAGTAAAAATGTGGGTATTTACAGAAAACAAACATAAATCCTAAAATCTTAGTAACAGAACCCAAATCCATTCAAATAAACTGAAACCCTAACATCTTAATAGCAAAACCCAAAACTCAAAACTCAAACAAACTGAAACTGAAATTGAAATTGAAATTAATATAAAACTGAAACTGAAATTGAAATTGAGAATATAAAAAATATTATTATCATGAAATTGATAAAACTAAACTGAAACCCTAATATCAAATCTTCATACCAGAAATTGATGATGTGAAACATAAACAAAAAGAAGGTTTTCATGATATCACCTTAGAGAGCAGCGATTGTGAGAATTGATTTGAAAAATATACAGGCTTAGGAACCCTAAGTTTCTTGGAAAAATTTGAATCAAGTCTAGAGAACGGATTATATAGAAAAGAGAAAAGAGAAAAGAGAAGGGGGGAACTAAAACTAAGATTTGAAATCATTTTAAAATTTCAGAGTGATTTGGTGGAAAATCTTGGTGGGAAACGAAATTTTGGGGATTTTTGGAGCGGGAGAAGAGAGAATGGGGGAAATTTTGGGATTTCTGTGTTTCTCGAACTTTCGGTTTTGGCTAATGAAAAGAGATGTGGTAAAACAAAGATCCACGTTAGCTATTTGATTACCATTAATTTTACTTCCTTTAATCAATGGTCAATAATCCTCTAACTTCCCTCATACGAATCCAATATGGAATGGAGAGATTACCATTCATTTTACTTCCCTTAATCAATGGTCAATAATCCTCTTATTTCCCTCATACGGATCCAATATGGAATGGAGGGCTAAAGACCATTTTACTTCCCTTAATCAATGGTCAATAATCCTTTTATCTCCCACATACAGATCGAATGAAACAGACGGCTAAAAAATGAAGCTTTTTTCTTCGATTTTGTTATAAACTTTGGATATTTCATTGGATAACAACACAAAGAAGTTGATACTAATCAGAATTAAGTGCACAAAATCGGAAGATTTCGAGTCACTAATCAGTTTCTGAGACACGAATCCGATTTTGTTAGAAACTTCGGATATTTCGTTGGATAATAACACTAAGTGCACAAAATCAGAAGATTTCGAGTCACTAATCAGTTTCTGAGACACGAATCCGATTTTGTTAGAAACTTCTGATATTTTGTTGGATAATAACACTAAGTGCACAAAATCAGAAGATCTCGAGTCACTAATCAGTTTCTGAGACAGGAATCCGATTTTCTTAGAAACTTCGGATATTTCGTTGGATAATAACACTAAGTGCACAAAATCAGAAGATCTCGAGTCACTAATCAGTTTCAGAGACAGGAATCTGATTTCGTTAGAAACTTCAGATATTTCGTTGGATAATAGCACTAAGTGCACAAAATCAGAAGATTTTGAGTCATTAATCAGTTTCTGAGACAGGAATCCGATTTTTTTTGAAACTTCGGATATTTCGTTGGATAATAACACTAAGTGCACAAAATCGGAAGATTTCGAGTCACTAATCAGTTTCTGAGACACGAATCCGATTTTGTTAGAAACTTCAGATATTTCGTTGGATAATAACACTAAGTGCACAAAATCGAAAGATTTCGAGTCACTAATCAGTTTCTGAGACACGAATCCGATTTTGTTAGAAACTTCTGATATTTCGTTGGTTAATAACACTAAGTGCACAAAATCAGAAGATCTCGAGTCACTAATCAGTTTCTGAGACAGGAATCCGATTTTGTTAGAAACTTCTGATATTTCGCTGGATAATAACACTAAGTGCACAAAATCAGAAGATCTCGAGTCATTAATCAGTTTCTGAGACAGGAATCCGATTTTATGAGAAACTTCGGATATTTCGTTGCATAATAACACTAAGTGCACAAAATCAGAAGATTTCGAGTCACTAATCAGTTTCTGAGACACGAATCCGATTTTGTTAGAAACTTCTGATATTTCGTTGGATAATAACACTAAGTGCACAAAATCAGAAGATTTCGAGTCACTAATCAGTTTCTGAGACAGGAATCCTATTTTCTTAGAAACTTCGGATATTTCGTTGGATAATAACACTAAGTGCACAAAATCAGAAGATCTCGAGTCACTAATCAGTTTCTGAGACAGGAATCCGATTTTCTTAGAAACTTCGGATATTTCGTTGGATAATAACACTAAGTGCACAAAATCAGAATATTTTGAGTCATTAATCAGTTTCTGAGACAGGAATCCGATTTTGTTAGAAACTTCGGATATTTCGTTGGATAATAACACTAAGTGCACAAAATCGGAAGATTTCGAGTCACTAATCAGTTTCTGAGACACGAATCCGATTTTGTTAGAAACTTCGGATATTTCGTTGGATAATAACACGAACTTGTGTCTAATGGATGTTATTAGATTGAGATTCACTTGTCTAAACCAAATAGTAAGTTCGAGATAATATAATGTCAATCTTGTTTCTATTCAGGAATCCATTTGTGAATCGAGATGTGAGGAAATTGAAGTAATTGTACAAAATCGGAAGATTTCGAGTCATTATTCAGTTTCTGAGCCAGAATCTGATTATTCAGTTCACCCGAATGAGCATTCCATCTCCAAATTGAGTACTCATTGAACCTGAGTTTCTGAGACAGATCCGTTTTTGTTGAAGGCGGCAAAGTTGCCACATTTCTTACTTTACCATATTATAAACATGATAAAATCATAAATTCCTAACTTTTCAAAGTTTCATCAAAATATAATAAATTAATTCCATTAATCAAACATTGGGTTACCTTTCCACAAAATTTATTTACTGAACTTTGTTTGAAGCTCGTTAAACAAAAAATTTGTCCTCAAAATGATTTTACAGAACTCTTTTTGGTTACATTTGGTTCAATCCAAAGGTTACCTGTTCGATGCAATTACACAGTGGCTATTCTCGTCTTCTTGGCACCATTCTTGGCCTCTTGGCACCATAAACATTAAGCAAACAAGCCAAATGGGGTTCATCGACAAGAACATTTTTAAAGCTGCCGGGACTAGGCTTCTCAAGATCGTCTACCTTTATCGTTAACCCCATTGGTGAAGGAATAAAAACCCACTGATCAGAGCTTTTCAAATCTTTGGAGTAAAAAACCTGGCTTTCCTCTTCCACTAGAACTGCTGGTTCGTCATATATTTTACTGGAACTTCTCATACTGTTCAACTTTACCAAAACCAAATTAGAATCTGGACAAATTTTGATTCCACTGCCTACCTTCACCCAGTCACAGTAGAAGACAGTCTCATGAAAAGTGGTATAGTCCAATTCTAGGATTTGGTTAATCAGTCCATACCACTTTGATAGGTGAGTTTCAGGAGATGCATCACCTTTGTTCCTCCTAAACGTGGTGTATGCCTCTACGCAGACACCACTATCTTGGGTCTCATGGTCTTCTTCATAATACCTAGGAGAAAACACAAAACCATTTACACGATATTTTATATACTCTGTCGCTCCTCCAACAGGACCTTGTGCCAATCTCCACAAAACCGAATCTGTTTTTTTCTCTTGCACTAGCTATACAAAATGAAAATAACAAAAGTCAACCAAGGCTTAGATTGAAACTAAGGCTTCCATTGGAGAGAAACTAATTTCACGCTTAGCATTTTCAATTTTCCATATAAGGTGTCCACATATGTATAATCTAAACAAGATACATAGAAGCCATACCTTTTCAACCAACCATGGAATGAACTTTGTTTGTGTTTCTACCTCATCGACAGTGACCTCCTTACTAGTAGAATATAAGATGGGTAAGAGGGTGTCATAAAACTCCCTACAAGTAACATAAACCATATCAATATTCAAGCAACATTTTGTTTACTTCTCATTAGTGAATTTGAAGAAAAATATACAGTGCAGCAAAAACATACCTATAATAGGCGTCAAGACCTGGAGGGTTTAATCAAAAGAGTACCCACCTACGTATTTGTACAAATTTTATGTTGGTTAGGGTGACTTCCTTATCTTTAACTTTAAGCATAGGACCTACGTCACTGAACTCCGAATCTGGTCTTAAAAAGGCTTCCCAAGTAGCTTTGTGATTTCCAGCGCTTTCATTTGGCATGCACTCCATTGCACCTGTAACAAACTCTTGTAAAAGACGGGACACTGAAATAGACCCTTCAATGTATCTTTTGTTATTTGGTATGTTTTTGCAGTCCTTCATTGCCCTGTTTCAGTTGCACATGTATATATCAGCAAAATAAAAGATTAGGTATATACCTAATAACCAATACCACATGACTAAATGAACAATTCACCTTTCAAAAGGATACATCCACCGAAACCTGACGGGTCCACAAATCAAAGCCTCGTCTGCCAAATGAACCATATTGTGGACACTTATATCAAAAAAGGAAGTTGGAAAGTACTTCTCAAGCATACACATTGCCTCTGCAACCATGAATCGAGCCTTTTCGTGATCACTTTTACACAAGATTTTAGAACACAAATTTCTGAAATACAAACTGATTTGGTGAAGTGATGTTCGCAACTCTTTGTGGCGAGGAAAAGCATGTTGAAGTAGAACAGGCAGCAAATACATCATAATGACATGATAATCGTGGGATTTCAATCTACTGATACTCAGCGTTTTCATATTCACATTGTTACTAATGTTCGACGAGAAACCAGTAGGAAGTTTTAGATCTTTAAGAATCTTGCAGAAATCAGACTTTTCTTCTTTGCTCAGAACAAACACCGGTGTTGGTTTTACATCAGCTCCAGTAATACGATTTTGTGTAGTCCACTGTCCACAATGGAGACCTAGCTTCTTTAACTCTTCCCGTGCATTCCATGAATTCATAGACTTATTATTATAATCGAAGAATGTCTCCATTATGTGATCCATAACATTTTTTTCGGTGTGCATTACATCAACACAATGCCGTAAATAGAGCATACGATAGACTTCAAGATCCCACCAAATACACTTCTTGTAGAATGCACCAGTGATTTGATTATCTTCAACGTTGTCATTATCAGGATCGTATCTCTTTCTCTTTGCTATTTTTCTCTTTACTAACTTACCAGGTGTGTAATCCACAAGAGATAATTTTTCTAATGACTCCTCTCCAGTCAGTCGCTTTGGAGCAAAGTTAAACTCATCTTTACTTAGACCCAAGTGCCCACCCTTTTTTCTAAATGGATGGCCAGCCTTAAGGAATATCCTATAATTAGGATAGACCTCCTTATTACCATAAGGCAAATGAACACTTCTTGTCTTGTCGGCACAACAAACACAAGCAAAATAACCATGAGTAGTACATCCGGACAAAACACCTTGTGTTGGAAAGTCATGAATCCCCCACATTAGGCAAGCTCTAAGTAGAAAGTATTCCTTTCGGTGGGAATCATAAACTTTCATTCCATTTTCCCAAAAGTCATTCAGTTCATTTACTAGTGGTGGTAGAAACACATCTATGTCTTGTCCTGGCGACTTTCTCCCTGGGATCAACAACGACATTATTTGAAACTCAGATTTCATGCACAATGAAGGTGGTATATTATACATCACCAATATCACAGGCCAACAACTCCAGCTTAAATTCTGTGTACCATGCGGATTGAACCCATCAGTTGCAATTCCAAACCACACATTTCTTCCCTCCTTTGCAAACTCTGGAAATTTATTTTTCACTAAAGCCCACTGATGTGAATCTATCGGATGACGCATGTACTCACTAGAAACTTCAGCTCGATCATGCCATGTCATTGCTTCAGATATCCAAGGTGTACCATAATATCTCTTAAGTCTTTGTCCAACGGGAAAGTGTCTCAACACCAGCGAAGGTTCCTTTGTCTTCTTTGGCCCAAATTTCCCTTGTTTGACCTTAAATCTTGGTTCTTTACATTGCGGACAGCTTGTTGCATCTTCATGCTCCTTATAGTACAAAATACAATGATTTGGGCACGCATGAATAGCCTTACATTTCATACCCAGACCCAACATAATCGACTTCATTTACGTATATCTACTGGGCATCGTGTTTTCTTTTGGTAACCACCCTTTTATCATTTACAACAATTTGGTCACACAATTACCTGATATTCCAAACTGTTTCTTTAAATTCTGCAGCTCCATGATCGCCGATAGTGTACTAACATTGCCTTCACAAGTAGGATACAATTTATGTTCAGCCAATTCTTTGTACTTTTCGTGTCTCTTTTGCGCATCTGGTTCAAACTCGAATGGTTCCTCAGTATCATCCTGTGTCCCATTCGCATCATCGATAAAAACGCCACCACCATTACTTCCATGAACTTCAAATGCAGCATCAATAAAAGGAGTCAAATCTGGAAATACATCTTCTCTAACTTGCTCATTAGACACACTCTCTACTGGACGACTCATTACATTATTAACCGGCTGCTTCTCACCATGAAAGACCCAAGTGATATACGACTTGTCGATACCATACTCGTACAAATGCTGTTGCACTTCCTTAATATCGAGACGTCCCCCATTTAGACATCTAGAACATGGGCAAGGACAAAGGGTTTTCCAAGGACCATATGTAGATGCATATTTAATGAAAATTTTTACCCCATCTCTGTATACTTGACCAAACCTATCATTCTCAAACATCCAAGACTTATCCAATTATCTCCGCATTCTGAAAATCAAGATTAACCACGTTAGCCAGGTCCCCAAATATTATTTTAGTGCACCAAATTCATCTAATAACGAAAAAGGAACGAATAAGAAACACAAAAGAATTTTACAGAACATGACAAAGAACATTAAGAGCAGTAAGTAACTATATAAAAATTCATGAATTATCGTTAGATGATAGTAAGTTATCCACTGCGATACACGAATACCAATGGCAGCAAACTTCTGACTTCCTAAAGATGAAGTGCAACAGTCAAATCAGAATACCAGTCAGGGGCTAGTAAATATAATTCATACAAGTTGATAAATACTGCTAATTCACTAACTAGTTGATTCCAAATGTTCAATTCGGTGCAACACAATGTAAAAAATAAAAAACCCAATCTCATAAAAACCAAAATTTCAATCCCTAAAATAAAATTGAAACATGAATTAGTCATGGGAACTTTAAGTATTTCAGCTCCATTCAAACAATTTACCAAACATTTTGAGCACAAAACAAACGCTTTTATTTCTTTCTTTTAGCATAAATTGCAACTTGAACAATGTTATAGAAGAAATTTTTGATCATAGGTTCTTTTCACAACAGAAAATTTGACTAAGAAACCTAAATTTCAATACCCATCTTAAAGTAGCAAAAATAAAAGAGGAAGAAAACCAACCTGTAATTGATAACTTTCTAGCAAAATTAGGGTTCTTAATATAGAAGATTGCTGAGATTTAATCCTCTAATTCCTTCAACTATCGTGGTTAGAGCTCTCTTGAACTTGCTCACGGCTCGATCGATCGGAGTTTGGGAGACCAAAATTAAACGCATTCGAGTTCAACTGATAGAAAGAGTTTCGGAGTTTGGAAGAAAGAGTTCTTCGGGTGCGTAATGGGTGGAAGAGTTGTATCGGTGTAGTTTCGGTCCTTAAGATTTTGGAAAATAGCTAAGTTAGTTTGTGGTTCCCATTATCTACTGGTTCCGGGATATAAGTTATTCTAAGGTTCTAAAACTTAAATTGGTTCCAAACAAAAGATTTATGAAATGTTAAAATTTATATTTTTGCATTTTCAAAATTTTAAAATGAATTATTGTGTTAGCTATGTCAAACTGTGTTACTAATGAAAATGACAAACAGTTATAAAGGTAGGGTGGATTTTGGTATACATGGATTTTGGGTAGAAATATTAGTAATAGTGATTTTGTGTAAATTGTGTTAGGCATGTATCACTAATTATCTCACACTTTGAATAGTTATTTAGTTTATATTTGATAATTCCTAAATATGGTAACTATTGCTTAATTTGCTAACCCTTCATATAAGTTACTAGAATTATAATGGATCATTTGGGTTACGAAAATAAAAAGAGTTAGCATATGTATTGTTAGGAAAACCTAGATTTGGTGTAGTGAGTACGCATTGCCATGGGATTCTTGAATGTTCACAATCATCTTATGTGAACTATGATGCATGGTCTTTAATGACTTTGTATGTTCTTCTTTATTAAGAAAATCTTTTTATACGCCTTTGGTAACCACTCTTGGTGTAAATCCGTGCGGAAAAAAATGATTCCACCTTCAAAGGGCAAAGATTGTTTTTACAATTTTAATCTTTATGATTTTATATATTGCAAATTGTTATGGAATATGTTGTTTACGTATGTGAACCTGTGACTATCCCATACTTGTTCAGAAGTTATCTCTATTATGTTGATATGAATGTATTGATCGAAGATAAAATGAACTTTTGACATTACAAAAGTTAAAGCATTTTTTATGTCATGTTTTGATAAAAAGAAAGGATAAAACTTTTGTGTACAAGGATTAAGCCTATTGTATGTCATTGTGCATATAGTGATGGAAAACAGGATGAATCCTTGTCAATTACGCAGTATTTGGTCGTTCTACGATCCACAATCTTTGTGCACATAATGTGTTGTTCTATAAGGTTTCTTATGTTGAGCACAATCGACTAAGTTGTTCATTCTCTTATGACTATCTTAGTTGTTGCTCCGTGAGGTTCCCTATGTCGAACATGATCAACTAATTTAATCATTCTCTTTTGGTTATTTTAGTTGTTGCTCCGTGTTTGTACCGTGTACAAAATACACGGAAGGCCCGCTAATAAAGCCCGTTACGTCTATCCCGTTCAAAGAAGATTCTAAAAGACTTGTTGCCCAAGTTGCTTGCACATGAAGTTTACCTAATTAGGGTATACATAACACTATAAATATATGTATCCTAAACCCTAAAGAGATAGGGAATCCTAGGTTATCTAACCACAATTATTGTAAACCTCATATCAATACAACATCTCCCCTACGAGATTCCTCCGTGGATGTAGGAACACTTGCCGAACCACGTTAAATTCTCGTCTTCTTATTTATTTTCAATCGTCTTCTAGCCCTAATTCGCATCAAATCATCAATTACATCGTGTTTAGTGCCTAAAATTATTTTTGGGTACAAACATTGACGCCGACTAAGGGGATAACGAGAAAAGAGATCATGCTTCCCCTGACGAAAAATTATTACCTGAGTTAATCACGGTACAATGAACAAAGTTAATTTGTGAGCGTTGTAGAGGAAGAGGGATATGATTTATTGGCTACACTACACAAGGCTTTAGAATTCAGCAAGCAGTATAAACGAATGACATGCGCAACATCTACGTCGGGTTTGCTTTTCTTCCTTGGTTATTTGTACTTATCACGTGAAACCATTATTTATTTGCATGAGACGAATCCATCTTATATGTTTGCTCATGTCTTTTATTTATGAAAGTGGATGTTCAGTCGGAAATCGTATGGCTATATTCTGTGAGAACTATTTTGATAAAAATCTCGAACTAAAGTTTATCAATATTCTGTGAGAACGAGAACGGGAGTACAGTTCCCCTCTCCAACAAGAGACTGAACGGTAGCAGACATGCAGACCCCCCTGCCGTCCATTGGCATAGAATCGACTATGCCAAGGTACGATGATCGTCTATGCAAAGATCGGATCCAGTCAACATGCCACATCAACAACATAATTCGGTCAGCAAATCTTTCCACGTCATCGACTACGGAGCTTGCCACGTCAACACGTTCGGAAGTGCCACATCAGCAATGCTTCCTAGTCAGAGGTGTCATGCCAGCCTTTGTAATCCAGTCAGTAGTGCCACGTATGCAACAACACGCGCGCTTCTTGCAGATCTTGTTTCGTCAATAACTTTTTCGTTTTAAGTCCGAACTGAGTGATTTTTGTCTCGTTCTAATCGTATTTCAATTCCATACACCATGAAAGCAAAAAATCCAGTGTTCGAGAAACTTTGATGTGCACTTGGAGCAGCAACATGATCGAGTTCAAGGTTTGTGGATAGCGAGATGATCGAGTTCGAGGTTCGTGGATAGTACATGATTGAGCTCGATATGGGGATTGCTTGGACCCTTCAATATTTAGACTTGCATAACATCGCAAGCACATAAAGCCTCACCTTGCACGTGACCACATAAGTCTTGCTTTTATCGCAAGCATAAAAATCTCGTCTTGCACGCGAGTATGAAAGTCTTGCACCTTGGCAAACATAAAGTCTCGTCTCGATCACACAAAAGAGCAATGCCTGATATTGGACCAAAGACTCGTACTCAACACAAGCAATACAGCCAGCCTGCCCGAGAAGCGAGCGCTACAACCTTGTTATGTTACGAGCAAAAAGCCTTGTCCCAGCCGCAAGCATACTACATCCCTTTCAAGTCTCTACTAGCTCTCGAGCATCACAAGTCCACCACATGGCAAAAAGTCTCTCCTAGCACGTGAGAAAATGTTTTGCAAGTAATTACAGTTGGAGGCGTCTTTGTAATATCTCTACTCACGCTTGGGGGTGAGTTTCATCATCAACGTTCGACGCAAAAGGATAAACAAACTTCTTAACCCCCAACAAGTTGGAGGTTAAGAGGGGGCGATGTTTGTACCGTGTACAAAATACACGGAAGGCCCACTAATAAATACCGCTACGTCTAGCCCGTCCAAAGAAGATTATAGAAGACTTGTTGCCCAAGTTGCTTGCACATGAAGTTTATCTAATTAGGGTATACATAACACTATAAATATATGTATCCTAAACCCTAAAGAAATAGGGAATCCTAGGCTATCTAACCACAATTATTGTAAACCTCATATCAATACAACATCTCCCCTACGGGATTCCTCCGTGGATGTAGGCACACTTGCCGAACCACGTTAAATTCTCGTCTTCTTATTTATTTTCAATCGTCTTCTAGCCCTAATTCGCATCAAATCATCAATTACATCGTGTTTAGTGCCTAAAATTATTTTTGGGTGCAACCACTCCGTAAGTTCGTTTATGTCGAGCATGACCAATTAAATTGATCGCTCTTTGTGGTTAATTTGGTTGTGTATTCCAATTAAATTAATCATGGGTTTTCTTGTGATTAATTTGGTTGTTATTTACGATTGAACTAACTATAGGTTCTCTTGTGGTTATTTCAATTGAATTTTGTGGATACAAATTCATGTTTTCATGTGATTTGGTTGTTCAAATAAATCCTTCTTTTCTTGTGAAAGTAAGGTCGCCTTTTTTGTTCCTTCGGGGATGACATTTTATGGGGGAGAGTTCATTTTGGATTTGTGCTTAATTGCCAAATCTTTGTGGGGAGTGCGGCTGTGGAATTTTTAGGGGTTATCTTGTATCTTCATTAGCTCCTTGGTGAATGGATTTAGATTCGTCTTTATGATTGCATCTAAATTTGTTGGTATGTTAATATACCTTTTGGTCATTATGTTTCTCCGTGCAAATTTCATTAGGATCCCACTAACTTTCGTACCTTTGCCAATTTTGTTGACAAAAAGGGGGAGAATTAATGTGTAGTTCACACTACAAATACATATGGTTTACATATCATTATGTAAGGGGGTGTGGTTTTCATGTTGAGATATGTATTGACTAAGGGGGAGTGATGCATATCACCATAGTGTTATTGTCAAAGTTGTGATACAATTGAACTTTGATGTTGTGTAATAATACTTGACATTGTATAACAATGATTGAGAAGCATTTTGTTTTGTCATTGTTATAGCTATGGATCTTCAACAACTGTGATGTTGAACTTACAACCTTTAGGATCATGGAGTACTTGGAAGTGACGAAGATTTGGAGTCGCGTTGAAGATGCTAAGGAGATCAAGCATGTGGATAAGAAGCTTATTTTTTTTTATCTTTTTTGTAATCCATATGTATTGATAGTTTTGTCACTAAAATTGACAAATGGGGAGATTGTTAGAGCATTGCTCGTTCAAACTCGCATGCGTTGCTATCTCAAGCATGTTTGTCAATGTTAGTGATCAAAACTATAAGTCTTGATTTATAGCCTATTTGTAGATGTCTCGGACTAGGACATAGATAGTGTAGTTGAGCTTAGATCTCTCGACGTTCATCTCTTGAAGACGAAGAACTACTAAGGGGAGCTTGTGGAACTTCTTTGACAAAAGGTATGTGGAGACTCGAACTTATCTATCACTTGGAAAGTCTATTTCTACCATCTCATATATTGAGACATAAGTCGTGTTACGATATAGTTTTCTCTATACACATTTGATATTTCGAGCTGAGTATATCTCACTTACATATTTCTAGAAATATATGTTGGTAAGCTTTCGCTTCGACCAAGTTCATCTTATATCATGAGAAAATTGCCGAGTAACATCTTACATGAATTGTGTGATACAATCATTTGGTGTAAGACTTGGAAGGTTTCAATAATGATTATTTCAATATCTTGAAAATTGCTTTGATGTTAATAATGTGTGAAAACGGCTATTGTCATTATAGAAGAACGTTTCAATGATTGAAATAAAGAGTTGATGATGTAACCATCTTTGGATATAAGCATATATAGTGTGTTCGCACAATAATGTATAAGTCCATAAACCGGGAGCCAAGAGTATGCATATGTATGTATACGAAATTGGTGAAGGAGACAGGTTAAGTATGCGTACCCGTACGCATACTGGCGGAAGTTCTCGAACCGAGAATTTCTGCTGAGTTTGGTTTTGGCAAAACTCATAAACCAGTCACCTTAAGTATGCGTACCGCATACTAGATGAAGTTTTTGAACCGAAAATTTCTACTGAGTTTGTAAACTTAACAAACTCAAATCTGGTTGCTTAAGTACGCATACCCGTACGTATACTTAAGTTGGTTACTTTGTCAAATCGGTCAAGTCCATGAACTTAAACATTTAAATCATAAGGAATGAAATCTTTGCAAACCATGGCTATAATGTTCATGATTGATTCAAGTGAATCAAACCGATTTGATTTCAATTGTGTTTTCTAATGAATTGAACAACTCTTTAACTAGTTTCATTTGAGTCATTTGAACTAGTTATGGTTAAGATGAATAAGGTTGATATGAGAGTAATTATATGGCTAACGTTGGTTAACTATTTGAGAACCAACATGGTGTACACGTTTAGGTACGGTTACACAAACCTAAATGAGGGCACATTTCATTTGTGTGTAACAATCTAAGTTCGATCTAACGATTGAAAGATATTAGCTTGGCTGAATCAGGTTTTTCATCTAACGGTGATTATTGAATGCTTTGTTACCAAGGTAACTTGGATTGCAAACCCTGATTTGAAAACTATATAAAGGAGAACTCTAGCAACTGGGAAAGGTAATCCCCACACCTCTTGTGTGTTACTAGTTGCATAACTAGAGTTGATTCTCCTTTAACCTTAGGTTTCTTCTCGAGACCCTGTAGGTTAACGACTTGAAGACTTCATTGGGATTGTGAAGACAGTCCCAACTATTATCTTTGTAGCTGCGTGATCTGATCTTTTTGTTTCTATCGTATTGAGTGCAATTGGAATAATTGGCTCGAGATTTTATATCTCCGATAGGCAAGATAGAAAAATAATCACAAAAAAACTTCGTCTCATCGTTTGTGATTCCACAATAAGTTGTTTCGCTAGTCGATTAAGTTTATTGTGAGGTGATTGATAATACTAGGATATACTTTGGGAATATAAGTCCGGCTTATCAAATAGTTCCTGTTCACCTTGATTTATCAAAAGACGGAACAAAAACTCTTGGGTATTTGTGTAGGAGACAGATTTATTCAATCCTATAGACTTTTCTGTGTGAGACAGATTTGTCTATCAAGTCTTCGACTTTGGGTCGTAGCAACTCTTAGTTATGGGTGAGATCAGGTAAGGGAATCAAGTGCGTAGTATCCTGCTGGGATCAGAGACGTAAGGAACGCAACTGTACCTTGAATCAGTGTGATATTGATCAGGGTTCAACTACAGTCCAGACTGAAGTTAGTTTTTAGTAGGCTAGTGTCTGTAGCGGCTTAATACAACGTTGTTTTCAATCTGGACTAGGTCCCGGGGTTTTTCTGCATTTGCGGTTTCCTCATTAACAAAACTTCTGGTGAATTTGTTATTTGTTTTCCGAATTATATTTTTTTATATAATTGAAATATCACAGGATGTGCGTTCAGATCAATCAATTAGAATATCCAACCTTTGGTTCTTGATTTACATTGATTGACACATGAACATTGGTCTTTGGTACCGTTCAAGTAATTCTCCTTATATTCAATCAAGCTCGCAGGTTTCTATTTGCTGATTGCGGATTGAATTAAGATTTAGATATATTAAACTCTTTGGTATACTTTAATCTAGAATGAGTCGGACTGTCTAGTTGATTCTTTAGAAAGTGTATTGGAGTAAGTCCTCTCAGATTGCCAAACGAATTGTTGGGTGTGGTTGTTAGACCCCGCATTTTTAATAGGTATGTGGTATATAAAGGTAAACTCAACAAGGTATTTACAAATTAAGACCGTTTTCGCAGATACTTTTGGAAGTTGAGTCAAAGTAGGAAAATGAAGAGTTACCCTTAAAAAAAAAACAGTTCGTGAATCGTTTTGTTTTGGAAGAGTTTCAGCAAATTATAAACAACTTATAAAAATTTCAAAAACACCGTTACTTAAACTTGGTTTTCTTGCAAAAATCATAATCTAATACACCCCTATTAGACTTGATAGGAACTACTTTCACATAACAACATCATTTGATTCCCAATGTGCTAGAGCACGGTTATAATACTTCAGATAAGCTGTAGGATACCCGCTCACATCATAACATGTGAATGTAGGTAATGGACATTTAGGTGGAACTTGAGAGGCCATGATGTAGTGGATGAATGGTGAGGTTCGCGCTTCTCGAGTCACTTCCTCAAGCCTCCTCTTTCTTATCTTGATTTCAAGTTATTCAACTCTTCCCTCATCATTTCATTTGATCGAACGTTTCATCCATTCTGCGTTTGTTAGTGATCCAGGAGCCTGTAGGTACATAAGTCAGGTCCTCGAGGCAATCCCTCTGATTCCTCTATTATCGTCTGGGCTGATCACAAGATCTCGATTTCGATTACCTTGGTCCTGACGACCATTAAACTTAGATGCCCCATCCTGTTCTGACTGCGGTTGAAACTGTTGTTGTGAACTGGTGGCACCATTTTTGAGAAATTCTTTTAGGGCCTGATTATCTTGCGTCAGGTACTGCATAACGTCCATATACTGCTTCTGGTTATATAACTCATCTTTGAGCATGGCTGCCATTTGGATTGTCTCATCTGTCTAGTTCGGATTGACTCTTTCATTTGCGTTTTGATTTGCAGTGTCCGGTTTGTTGTGCTAAAACCCTGCGGAAGCGATTTGCACAGCTACACAATGGTACTCCAAATATTGCAAAGAACACAAACTAAAAAAGATAAAAGAGACAAGAATTTAACGAGGTTGAATCCTCGGGAAAAACAAGAGATTTATATATTATCGTTTGGGAGAAAACATATAAACCCTAAGAGATAAAGAAGAATTTTTTGGTGTATTTTTCTAGGTTCTCTACTAGGCTATTTATATAGGTACATTACTTAGCCTATAAGATTAGGATTTCATAACTTGTTTACAAAGTTCCTAGAATTTAAGATCAAGTAAATCAGTTAAGAGTTATCACAAACTCTTAATCCTAATCCTTTTGGTGACCGACTAAATTTGGGTTTATCCCAAATTAACTCCACCTACCAAGTTTTGTTTGAGTTATCTAAAACTCAAACCCAGCGACCTATATCCAACAATTCTCCACCTCGGATCATGCATTAATGCATGAGACGATCAATACACGAAATCTCCTTCGTCTTCCAACGTCGATTGCGCCATAAGCTTCCTATGTATCCTCTGCAAGGAATCAAACCGACCGTAGTTCACTCAATGGGCTTGCTAGAAGGCCTCCACCAGGTTCCTAAGAACCTCTACCCCAAAAGGTCTCACCAAACCGAAAGAATGTGGATCAATTTCGAGCAATGACGAAACTTGACCCCAGATACTACTTTCGTTAACATATCAGCTGGATTGTCTTTGTTATCGATCTTCACAAGTAGAATGTCTTCTTCTTCCAGAATTTCTCTAACAAAGTGAAATCGAACATCTATATGTTTGGTTCTGGCATGATGCACTTGATTCTTAGCCAAGTAAATTGGACTAAGACTATCACAATGCACAGGCAGTTATTCCTGCGCAACACCCAAGTCATCTAGCAAACCCTGTAACCATATATCCTCCTTAAATGCTTCAGTCACTGCCATATACTCCGCTTCAGTTGTTGAGAGAGCCACAGTAGACTGCAAAATCGATCTCGAACTAACCGGTGCTCCAACCAAGGTAAATACATAACCTGTAGTTGAACGCCTCTTGTCCAAATCACCAGCATAGTCAAAATCCACATAACCAACACACAGATGATTGTTCCCATCTTCCTTCACAAACTCCAAGCCAACATCAGTAGTACCATGAAGATACCTCAAAATCCATTTCACAGCTTGTCAATGTCCTTTACCAGGATTATGCAAATAACAGCTGATCATACTTACTGCATGTGAAATATCCGGCCTTGTACATACCATCGCATACATCAAGCTGCCAACAACACCAGCATATGGGACTTGGTCCATATACTCACGCTCTTCTTCAGTAGTGGGAGACATATCAGAACTCAACTTAAAATGAGGACCAAGGGGAGTACTTACAGATTTAGTTCCTTCGCAGATACCAAATTTCTATAACACTTTCTTCAAGTATGCCTTTTGAGACAAACAAACTTTACCCTTCTCTCTGTCACGTTGAATCTCCATTCCAAGAATTTTCTTAGCTTCTCCCAGATCTTTCATCTCGAACTCAGTTGACAATTTTTGCTTCAAATTATCAATCTCTTTCTTGTTATTCGATGCTATCAGCATATCATCGACATACAAGAGAAAATATATGAAAGACCCATCACGTAGCTTCTTGAAGTATACACAATGGTCATAGTGACTTCTTGTGTATGTCTGGCCAATCATAAACTGATCAAATCGCTTATACCACTGTCTTGGAGACTGTTTCAGCCCATACAACGATTTCTTCAGCTTGCATACACAATCTTCTCTTCTAGCAACTTTGAACCCACTCGGCTGAGTCATATAAATCTCCTCTTCTAGATCACCATGTAAGAACGCCGTCTTCACATCTAGCTGAACTAGGTATAAATCATATTGTGCTACCAAGGCCAACAAAATTCGGATTGATGAGTGTTTCACAACTGGAGAGAACACCTCATTGTAGTCAATCCCTTCCTTTTGGGCATAAACTTTTGCAACTGACCTTGCCTTGTAGCGTACTTGATTCATCTGAGATCCTTCTTTCTTAGCATATACCCATTTGCACCCAATGGCCTTCTTGCCGTTCGGAAGCTTCGTAAGAATCCATGTGCCATTCTTGTAAAGAGACTCCATCTCATCCTGCATAGCAGCTTCCCATTCTTGATGCTCTACACTGTGTATAGCTTCAAAATAGGTATTAGGAATACCTTCTTCAACAACTGGTAATGCATAAGCTATAAAATTATTCATCCAACTAGGTTTCCTGATTGATCTTCTCGGTTTGCTGGTTGTTATGGTCTCAGTGACCGTAGCTTTTGTATCTTCCACTGCTTCATGTTCCTCTTCATAAACATCTTCACTATCATTTGGAACTTCAGTAGTTACCTCCCTTGTAGACGTCACGCCTTCCGAAGTAGTCGTAACAGATACATACTTAGCTGGAATTAGTGGAGTTGCATCAATCTCCACCTGCTGCAAAGGCTCACTAGTATTGGTGCTTCTGTTCTCCACCTTCTGAGAACCCCAAGACTTTACCATAGACGCTTCATCAAATGTAACATCTCTACTCATGACTATCTTCTTCTCTACTGGATTCCAAATTTTGAACCCTTTCACTCCTTTCTTCACACCCATAAAGATGCCTTTAACAACACGACTATCAAGCTTGTTTTCACTAACATTATACCAAGCAGGGAAACCAAAGATATGAATTGAGTCATAGACATAAGCTGGTTTACCATACCACTTCTCCATCGGAGTTTTACCTTCTAATGCAGCTGATGGAAACCTATTAATGAGGAAGCACGCATATGTAACTGCCTCATCCCAAAACGCTTTACCTAATCCATCATTAGATAACATACATCGTACCTTCTCCAGAAAAGTACGATTCATGCGTTCAGCTACCCCATTTTGTTGCGGTGTCTTCCTAACTGTGAAGTGCTTCTGTATTCCCTCATCCTGACATACTTGCAAGAATGGATCACTTTTTTACTCTCCACCATTGTCCGAACGTAGTACCTTGATCTTTCTGCCAGTTTGAGTCTCAGTTGCCTTTTTCCACCTCAAAAAAACTTCTAGAACTTCATCCTTATGCCTCATGGTGTACACCCATACTCGCCTAGAATAGTCATCAATGAAATACACGAACCAATGTTTCCCTTCCAATGATGCATTCTTGGAGGGACCCCAAACATCTGAGTGAACATAATCAAGAACTCCACTAGTGTTGTGGATTGATGTGCCAAAGCTTGTTCTTGTTTTCTTGCCTTTCACACAATGTTCACAAAACTCTAATTTGAAGGCAATAGCACCTTTCAATAAATCTTGACGAATTAAAGAGTGTAACGACTTATCACCTGGATGTGCAAGTCGCATATGCCATAACTTCGTGGTCTCCATCGCTGCAGTCTCGATGTGTTCAGAAATTGACACATATCCTGTTACTGTACTCCCAGTTAAGTAGTACAAGTTATGATGCCTTGTGCCCTTCATGATTACCAACGATCCAGAGATTATATTTAGAATTCCATTTTCAGCGACTAACTTGTAGCCCTTAGCTTCCAAAGTTCCGAGCGAAATCAGATTCTTCTTCACAGCAGGTACGAACCTTACTTCCTTCAGTTCCAGAACCATACCATCATGCATCTTGATTCGAACTCTACCAATCCCGATCACCCTGCAGGTATGATTATTCCCCATACGTACTTCTCCATCAAACTTCTCGAAGCTTGAGAACCAGTCCCGATGAAGACATATGTGATAAGTAGCACCAGAATCTAGTACCCATGTACCGTCAGTTACGATACAAGCTGATGGTGTCACAGTCAGTGAGAAATCCGAAGCTACATCTGAATCATCACTTGCCTTAGCAATGTTCACCTCGTTCTTGTTGTTATCTCCTTCTTTATCTTTACGCTTGGTACAATCCTTATCCCAATGTCCAAAGTCATGACACCATGCACATTCATCCTTCTGCAGACGCGCTCTTGACTTTGAACGCCCTTTCACTTTGCCACAATCACCATTCTTCTTTCTCCTGTCTGTTGAACGACCTCTTGCAAGAAGCAAGTCACTGTTAGCTTCACTTGACAGGTCTTCACGGTCTATCTTCCTGAATTCCTCACTACGCAATGCTGTAGTGACCTCAGCGTATGTCATCTTATCCTTGCCATGCATTAAATCCTTAATCACGGGTTCATACCTTTCAGGAAGAGAGTTTATCAGACACAAAGCTTGTTCCTCGTCGTTGATCTTCTCATCATTGTTAACTAACTCAGCAAGAAGTTTATAATATGAATCCAGGTGCTCTGTTAGAGTTTCACCTTTCTTCATGTTATAGCGATACAAATTTCTCTTAAGATGTATCCTATTAGCCACGTTCTTCACAAGGTACTCCTTCTCTAGCTTTTCCCAGAGATCCTTAGCTGAAGTCTTGTGCTGATAATTAAATATTACTGACGTTGCTAAACACCCACGAATCGAACCCATACATAATTTATTCATGTTGTTCCACTGCTTGTCAGACATCTCCGCTGGCCGACCTTCTAGAGCTTCTTCTAGGTCAAGATGAACAAGAGCATCCATTACGTCTGTTCTCCATAAACCAAAGTTATTGGTTCCGTTGAACTTTTCAACCTTCATTTGTGATCTATGAGAATGCAGTATTTCTTCTTTCGTTTCTTTATCTTTACTTGTGGATTCCGAATGTTCTCCTAAAGGATCTTTCGGATCAACTGGATCTTTCCCGTCAACCATTGTTCACAAACAACCAAATATAGATAAAAAATTAAACTTTGAGATCAGAATTACCTCAAACAACTTCAGAAAAAATACTCCCGCTGCAATATTATGAATACCGAAAATTCCAAGAACCTAACCCGAGCTCTTGATGCCAATTGTTGCGCTAAAACCCTGCGGAAGCGATTTGCATAGCTACATAATGGTACTCCAAATATTGCAAAGAACACAAACTAAAGAAGATAAAAGAGACAAGAATTTAACGAGGTTGAATCCTCGGGAAAAACAAGAGATTTATATATTATCGTTTGGGAGAAAACATATAAACCCTAAGAGATAAAGAAGAATTTTTTGGTGTATTTTTCTAGGTTCTCTACTAGGCTATTTATATAGGTACATTACTTAGCCTATAAAATTAGGATTTCATAACTTGTTTACAAAGTTCCTAGAATTTAAGATCAAGTAAATCAGTTAAGAGTTATCACAAACTCTTAATCCTAATCCTTTTGGTGACCGACTAAATTTGGGTTTATCCCAAATTAACTCCACCTACCAAGTTTTGTTTGAGTTATCTAAAACTCAAACCCACCGACCTATATCCAACACGGTTCTTCTAGGGATGCAACTTCCGCTTCTGCATCAGCTATCTCTTTTGTTGTTGCGATCGATGGAGGCAGCTTTCGCCGCTGCTATAACAACTTGGCTGAATTCTATGGTAGGCTTCCATCAACAACAGTCTCTATGCAGGTCGATGGTGAATCTTTTTGCAGATTCCTTTGGTCTAGTAACACTTCCTCTATCACTTTGAAAAGAGGTAACCGTCCTGCTATTACCAGCTATCGATGTGCGATCCTCGACGTAGAAGTTGTTATTGGCGGTAGAGTCTTTTCAGTTTGCTATACATTGATATTCACATGGGCCATCTTCACAGCTTTGAGTGCTTCATTTGTTTTGTCTGCCATCACCTTAGTTGCAAACGCTTTTTGTGCTGCCGCCTTGGCTGCTTCCACTCTCGCTTCTCTTTCATGAATAACTTTTTCTTTGACTTCCTTAAATTTATACGCTTTCTTTGCCTCCTCTTTGTCTTTGGCTAGCTTTTCTCTGTCTTCACTATGGTCATCAGGTTGCTTGCCTTGATTATTTGCCTGCTCCCTTGAGCTTTCTCGCGTGTTGCATTTTAAGGTTTGCGGTGTAATTTTCTTCGATTTTCCCATTACACTTCACGATCTCCTGCAAGATCGAAAAGATAGCTAAAGCAAAAACTCCATGCTATTTTTTAGCTGGTGAGTTAACCGCGTGAAAAGAGGTGAAAAAGTCATCAAGAACGAAAAACTCATAGCGAAAACTGTTAAACATAAATCTTCTAAGCTCTTGTTTCATTGAGATCCACTCCCCTTTTTGATACTTAGTAACATTTCACGCGAATTATGAATTCATCATGATGCGCTCTTTGAAGCACTTTTATATTATGTTCTCTGTTACTTGATCGAATGACTTTCAATGGCAGTCGATCAAATATTGCAAAGAACTATCTATTTTGGGTTCGTAATGTGATTCAGTGGTCTGTCCCATGTTTGTACTTTCAATATTTCAAACAACTGAGGATAAGTTGAAGGAGTACTAAGAAGTATATCTCTTCGCTTTATGTTCCACAAATCTATCATTTGGGCTTCGGGAGAAACCAAGGGGTCATCAGCATGATACTGACATGACATAAACCAAGGGACCTCTGAAAGCTTTCACCATGATATTCATAAATCATAGACAATTGTTTCCGTGAGAATACTCATGATTACTATAAAGCAACATTTGTACTCTGTAAACTCTATCAGATCTGATATTTCTATCATGAAAACAACAAAGAATGAAACAAAAGCCAAAAAATCAACTCTTGAAAAGATTGTTAAGATGCTGTTTTGAAAAGGCTTTGAAGGGAAGATATATCTTTTACCAATAAATCTCCCCGTTTCTAGAATCAAACTGTAACCGCTAAAAACCCAACTAGTGGATCTAGCAAGGTTCGCAATATGATCAAGTAATCTCATTTGTATGAGACTAAGATATGAAAATAAGTTGAAGAACATAAATAGAAAACTGTATGATAAATCAACTATCAAAGTGCAAGGAATATAAAGTGCATAAAATATAATGACACAAAAGATTTTACCTGGTTCAGCCGTATCCAATTTCTACAAGGGTAATGAGTTTGAGATCTTACTAATAATTTTCAAGGTTACAATTTGTTATGATTAAGTGAAAGTAAAAGATACAATAAGTATTACAAGGTGTCTCACTCTAATCCTAACTCTTCTCTCCCGAAACTGTCCAACCTCTTCTCCAAAGTTTGAGCCAGCTATTTATGGAACTCTGTTTGGGGTCCGCCAACTACTCCTTCAATCTCTAGGACCGGATACCGAGCACCACTAGCTGAAGTTCCTCCGTTTTGCCGAAGTCGAATGCATACCCAATCGCTTGCAACGTCAGGGATGAGATTAGGTGAGGATGGTCGAGAGCATTAAATGCTGAGTGTACTGAACTAGCACGCGTGTAATAACTCTTTATAGCTGACCAGTCACATTAATGACTCTGATTGCAGCAATATTTCGCTGCTTTGCACATATTTTAAGTAAATTACTTTATTCTTGAGATCTTATAATGTGTACGGAGGATATTTTGTAGTTACAACTACATTTATAAGCATTTTTTTAGCACCCCTCATTTTTAGTTTCTGGCTATGCAATTGAATTACACAACTCGTGATTTATACAATTATCCCTGAATTATACACCTTTTTTTTTTTGGTAGACAGAAAAAAAACAAAGAAAACAAGAGAAAAAGAAACTAACGATGACTCTATGATAGAGCCTCAGCTTGAAGAATTCTTGGACATGGTGCTTTACATCGAACTTAGCGAGTAAGTGAGCAGCTTCATTTGCTTCTGGCGGCACAGACTTGAATTCGACATGAGGAATCCTGGAAGTAACAGCTTTGATCTATGCAATTAGATTGATAAGTTTCCATGGCGGGGCTGCAGACTCCTCATTCAGATACTTGATAATTGAAGAAGAATCGCTTTCAATAGTAATGCTGGGATATCCCATTCTGCTGGCTAGCGTTCCGACCAATATAAAGCCCTTGGCTTCAGCAATTAAAGGATCAGACTGGAGGAATGTACTGGTACCTGCACTCTGGAAGACGCCTTGGTGGTTTCTGGAAACAGCAGCATTAGATGAGACACCATTTTTTATAGCAGCGTCGATGTTGATTTTGATGGAGTCCGTAGCAGGGGGACGCCATTGGATAGTGTCAGCAACTGATGGGATGGGATGTATTGCAGGCTGGGATGGTGAATCAAGCTCATTCACATCGTTGAAATAAGTGTTGAACCAATAATTACTCTGTCTAATGACTGCATCAATCTGAATCTTTTTTTTTTCGAAAATTAGGCTATTTCTGGCCTTCCATATACTCCACAGTAGGCAAGATCCCATGCAGAACAAGTATCCATCATCATTTTGGGTTAACCAGCTAGAAATCAGGGATTTAAGGTTTACCTCAGTCATGTTTTGAATTCTTAATCCAAGTGGGGAAGCGAAGAGGATAGCCTGCGATAGTGGACAGTGTATAAATAGATGTTCTGCCGATTCAGAATCATTGTTGCACATTTGACATTCAGTTGAGATACCATCTACGAATCTGCCAACTCTGTTTAATACCCCCAGTCCGTCATGAACGAGTCTCCACATGAAGTTTTTTATCTTTGGAGCTAGCCTTTTTGTTGCCCAAAATTTTCTCCAAGGAAAGCTGTTGTCATTTAAATGGGAAGGCTCACCTGAAATGGAGTTGAATAGCGTCTGGAATGATTTGGTGGTGAAATCACCATGTGTAGTACAGGTCCAAACTAACTTGTCGCTTGCTCCTTTATTAATGTAAATGCTTTTAATCTGGGTAGCAGTATAGCTATCAAAAAGATTAGAGATCAACTCCAAGTTCCAGTTCCCATCTTCAGTGATAAGCTCATTGACTCTGTGTGGCGTATTTGCTGTAGTGGGAATTGGTGTAGGTGTGAATCCAGTGATTGTAGGAATCCATGGATCTGTCAAGATTCTAACAGAAGTTCCGTCACCAATAAGCCAAAGATAACCTTTTTTCAAATTTTCCCTACTGTCAAGTATAGCAGACCAAGTGTTTGAACACATTTGTGTTTTTTTTGCACTCCAGAATGCAGTATCTCTTAGGTATTTTGCTTTCAGAAGTTTACTCCACAGGGAAGAACCATCAAGTAAGAATCTCCACGCAAGTTTAGCAATAAGAGCTTTGTTAAGCTGATGAAGGGATCTCAGGCCAAGACCACCTTTTTCTTTGCATGTAGTGAACCAGTCCCATTTGAGGTGGTGCATCTTTCTTTCGTCTCTTGAGTGACCCCACCAGAAGTTCCGGATTGTATGCGTAAGCTTGTCGAGAACTGTTTTTGGTATTAAGCTTGCAACCATAAAGTATAGTGGTAAAAGGGCCAAGACAGATTGAATGAGAACCGTTCTACCTGCATGAGATAAGAAATGTCTTTTCCATCCTGTTAGCTTGCTATCAAACTTCTCAATTAGGAATTTGTGAGAAGCGCACCTACTTTCTTGTTTCAAAATCTGAAAACCCAAGTACTTATCTTCATCTCGCATCTTTGTCACTCCCAGCTCAGCAATCACTTCATCTTGTCTTTCTTTGGGAACTCTCTTACTGAAATGTATAGCTGACTTGTTGTAATTGACTTGCTGACCAGTCCAACTATAGTACAGTTGAAGAGTTGTGGTGATTGAGCTGATAGTTGAGTTGGTTAACGATCCAAACAACATAACATCATCAACAAACATGATATGAGTGACCGATGGATCCCATCTGTTCAGTCTGTACCCAGCATATAAACCATCCTTCTCCATTCTCTGCATAATGCTAGATAAGCTTTGCGAGCAAAGTATAAAAAGGTATGGCGATAGAGGACATCCTTGACGAATGCCTCTCTCTCCAAGAAAAAACCTTCAGGTTGACCATTTATAAGAACAGAGTAAGATGTGGATTAACACAATGCATAATAAGGTCATGTGAATGATCATGGATACCAAAACTATGAAGAACAGTGCTTAGAAAGGACCAGTCCACCCTGTCGTAGGCTTTGCTCTTATCAAGCTTGAGCGCAAAAGAGCCAATGATAGCATCAGCGTTGTTCATGGAATGAAAAAGTTCCTTGACAACCACAACGTTGTCTAGAATCTGCCTTCCAGGAATGAAGGCAGATTGAGTTTTTTCAATTATTTTGTCAAGGATAGGGCTTAGTCTGCAAGTGATAATTTTAGTATTAGGAAATAATATATGAGAGTCTATATTTAGGAGATATGCACATTAAGTTGTGAGAGTTATATTAGGAAAGTGTCTATGTTTAGAGTTTGATCTTAGTTAGGAAAGTACCTTGAGTGGTCGTCAAGTTTGTGAACAATATAAATAGGCTGTTGAGCCATGAAAGTTGATACACCGAATTATTATCAATGTAGTCTTTTACGCTTCCGCGTTTATGCTCTCCTCTCTCTTGCTCGATCCTTAACATGGTATCAGAGCGAGGTGAGAGGGAGAGAGGAGAGGAAGAGAGTTAGATAATTTTAGAGAATTCATGATGTTTAGGTTTTCTTTAGTGAAGAAATTCATGTTCGTTAAAAAAAAAAAGAAAAAAAAAGGAAAAAAAAGGAAAAAAAAAAAGAAAGAAAATCGTGACTGGTTACGAAGGATTAGGGTTCTCTGAACAAACAAAAGGATGGTGGTTTTGGAACGAGAAAAGATAGGGACATGCTGCTGCTACTGTTGGATCTCTGGCATTGTTGATGATTCTCATGGTGTTGTGTTGTCGTTGATTGATGGACAGATGAAGACGAAGAAAGCCGTGGAGTCTGCTGCATAATGTTGCAGAGAAGATTCGAAGAAGAAAAAAAGACAGACGAAAATTGTTGCTGACGGAGATGGCTGCAGCAATATATATTTGAGGCTGTGTGCGACAGCAAGAAAGTAGACTGCGAGGAAGATTTGCTGCCAGTTAATGGTGCGATGTTGCTGGCGATTTAGTTTTTCAAGACGACCTAAAATCAGGTGAGAACTGGTTCCGCTGGTTTACAGGGATATGTTGGTTGCAACCTAAGGTTAACTGACTAGTCTGGTCAGTTTGAGCTTAATTAACGAGCTTGGTGATGGAGTTTGAGTTGTTGCCAGCGATTGATGAGTTGCAAAGAGAATGGTTGCTCCTATTGTTGACAGGGAAAGCTCGAGCCCGTGTTAGATTAAAAAAAAAAAAAAAGGTTGTTGCTGCCATTAACGAAGCTGTTTCCATTGAATGGAAGATTTGTCGGCAGCGATGATGATCATAAGTTAAGAACTCGAGCATGATTGTGATGATGAGACACTGATAATGCCGTGATTGATAGAAGGAGTGTGTGATGAAGAGAAGAGTATAACAACGTTGTGGTGATGCTGTTGTTGATGCCAGTAATGGAGTTGGTGTTTATCGAAGGTGTACGGCAGGTGGTGGTTGCTCGGTCATGGGACGACGTTTTCTAGAGCTTTAGGGTTTCACAACCCTAAGATCAGGTAAGAACCGCCGTAAAAAAAAAAAAAAAAAACAAAAAACAAAGTACGTGTTATGTGAGGTGTTACAAAGAGCAATCACAATTACAGAGATGTTACTAAAGAATTGTTACAGAAGCGTAACAGAAAAAAAAAACAAAAAAACGTACCAAAGAGTTGTAACAGCAAAGAAGTGTGACGGTTTCAGTCAGAGACGTTGCAGAAATCAGAATTGATGATGGTTAAGAAGAAGAATTTGTGGCAGAAACATGGTGATTGAAGAGTTTGTGGCAAAAATTTGGAAATCCTACAAAGTGCGGAAGACTTTGTGTTAGTTATTGCTTGTGGCAGAAGCATAACAAGAGAAAGATTGTGAGAGAATCTTAAAAAAAAAAAAAAAGTGTGAAGGTTTCGCAAAAATAGCGTGACTGGAACAAGAGAAGAAGAAACAACATTCATGTTGTGAAGAAAGAAAAAAAAAAAAGAAAAGAAAACAATCACCAAGAGGTGATGAGAAAAAGAACAACAATAATAGGTTGAAATCTTATGAATTGTCGAGAGAGTACAAAAGTATTCTATATTCAGGTGGGGAGTAGGCATACTTGAAGCAATCTTGAATGAGGATGGTAACTTCGTTACCAACAATGGGCCAGCATTTCTTATAGAAGAGGGCAGGGTAGCCATCGGGACCTGGGGCCTCAAGGGAACCCATTTTTTTAATTGTGTTGAATATTTCATCACCAGGAATAGAGGACAACCTTCTACATTCTTCCTGAGATAGGGTATTAGTATTATCTAATGAAAAAAGGTTTGGAGTCACAGCATTATCTTTTGAGAAAATATTATGAAAATGAGAGACTAAAAGATTCTTGATGCTTTCATGATCAGAGACCCAATTATCATTGCTATCTTCTAAGGCAAGAATTCTATTTTTGCTTCTTCTATGAATGACAGAGTGATGGAATACCTGAGTGTTTTTGTCGCAATTTGGTATCCATGAGGAATGATTCCTCTGCTCCCAGAACAATCTTTCCCTCCTTGTCAGAACTTCAATCTTTCCCTGAATTATACACCTGAAGTATACAAACGGTGATAATTCCAATTGCTATGTGGGCACGCTCTCACGTTTTTTAAGGCGACTATATTTCTCCGCGGGCACTCCTTTCCCTATAAAAACAACTTCATTGAGTCGGCTAGAAAAAAGTCGATTGTTTTTCTAGTCTTCGGTCTCTTTACTTTGTGAGAGTGTTAGGGTTAGCAGAAAGGGAGGGTTCGGGCACAATATGGGAACGACGAAGATTATTGAGTTAGAAGAAGGATGGGGAATCATTCAGAATGAGATTACAAAGATGATTAATACTCTTGAAGGTGTTCCTGATTCACCAGATTATGGTTCAATTTACTCAACAGTTTACACTTTGTGCCAACAGAAACCTCCTCATTATGAAGCAGAATCTGAAGGGGTTTATACTAGATATGAAGGTGTTTATAATGATTACTTGACTTCTAAAGTTTTACCAGCTATTCAAGAGAAGAATGATGATGTATCTATGTTGCAAGAATTTGTAAAGAGGTGGGCTAATCACAAGGTTATGGTGAGTAAACTCTGTCGATATTTCAATTACATGGATCGCTATTTTGTTCTACGAATGAAACTTCCTTGCTTGAAAGATGTTGGGTTTGGTTGCTTTCGTAAAATTGTGTATGAGAAGATGAAAATGAAAGCTAGGAATACTGTTATTGCATTGATTAATCAAGAACGCGAGGGAACTGAAATTGATAAGACTTTGGTCAAGGATGTCTTAGAGGTGTTTGTTGAAATTGGGAATGAGAAATTGGATTATTATGTTAATGATTTCGAAACTGCGTTTTAAAGTGACATGGTTGATTATTATACTCGGAAAGGTTCTGAAGAGATTACGGCTGCAGAATGTTTTCAAAGTGAGAAGGATATGGTTTCTCACTATTTGCATTCCAGTACTGAGAAAAAGTTGTTGAAAAAAGTTCAAGTTCGGGTGATCCCTGCTGAAAATGCCAAACAGGATCTTGAAAAGGAGATGGAACGTGTGACGCTTAGTGATGACAAATTAACCTGATGATCTCTAGAGGATGCACTGACGTTTTGCTAATATTTAGAAGATGCAGCGGCGGTAGCCGGTAAGTAACAATGATGTATAGGGAGACATTTTGCAGTAGATGGTTCATGACTATATATGACTACAGTTTCTTCAACTTCCACCAAGAGTAAATGACTACTGTTTATTTAGTTAATGACTTAATGTTTTCACAGGGATCGTTAGTTTTTTATGATTAAATGTTTCCAAGTATGTTGTCTTGATTGGCTAAACATAACTGTTGTTGGTCTATTCGTGTTTGGCTAAACATAACTGTTGTTGGTCTAAAACTGTTAAGTCAATGGTTACTGCCAATTCTGCATGCCAAAACTGTTAAGTCAATGCTGTTCTCGACTGTTTGGCTAAACATAACTGTTGTTGATCTATTCGTGTTTGGTTGGAATCAATGTGTTATCTATTTGCTTACTGAGAAAACTTAACAAACCAGAAACTATAGGCTTCAGTGGTTTGTTGATACAAGTTTTCTTGCTCCAATACTAGGAATATGAACTTCTGACAATAGTATGACTGTTGTAGAGATAGATCTTCCGAGAGATTAAGTGAAGTTTAAATTTTATAGAGGATTTGACTTCTAAAAGTGTATGTTGTTCAGCGTTTTGGTATGGATCTTGGGAAGTGGGAATTGACATTTTTACTTCTTATAGCCAGATGCACTAAGCTTGCGCAAGACTATTTCGCATAAGTTGAAATTTCTAAAGTTGGGGGTTTATGCTGGAACTGATTGTGCTGTATGTTTTCTGGAAGTGTTAGGAGTTATTGGTTTTTGAATTTTTGAATCTGATCAAGTAATGTACCTTTTAAGCTTTTGCTTAGTTGTCTGAAATTTGAGTCTGTCTGTGTACCCAGTTGAATCTTACTATGGCATACAGATTTAGCATATAAGAGATTAAAGTAGATATAGTGCTATGTACGGTGGGTTCAAATCCAAGTAGTTTGATTCGCAATGTTTGAAACTCCGTCTTCCTTTATAAAGATAATTTGTTTTCTGGATTCTGCTCCATAAACGTATTTTACAGTAATCACTAGGAAAAAATAGGGGCAGTCCCAAAAATGTTGGATTAGTCAGGTGGTCAAAAGTGAGATGGCTAGGCAAGTTAGTACTTCTTGTTGTTATATGTTAAATGAGTAGCCGACATGCCTAGGCAGGTTACTGCTAGATCATCCTGTCATACGTACCCTCAAATGACCCACAGGAACCGACTTCTAAGGTGAAGATGTATTCGCTGTAGAATACAAGAATGATAATATGCCACACTGTAAGTCCGCTTGAATCCTGTAAGCATAAAACTCAATTTCGTACGAATTTACTCGCTAGGGTTGGGTTTCTTAATACTCCACTTGATTCATGTATGAACTTGTAAGTTGTCAGTCTTTTTCTAATAGATGATGATGATTGCTTAGCTTTGAAATTGGTAAATTTTGTTAATAGCAGTTTCATTTTTACAAACAAACAAATTGGAAAGGTTTGCTGAAATTTTGTTATGGTATTTGTAAATGAGTACAATTTCGGTGATTTCAATTCGGGAATAGATGTAATACCCAGTTTTAAGGAGTTTTATGCTTTATCAAGTTGGTTAAATCTACTTGATGCCTGACCGTTCCCCAACCCCTCTCTTCTCTGCTCTAGTAAAGTTCTGGCAGCTTCAAGATCTTCATGTGTTCAAAAGAATCAGAACTCTCACTCTCAGCCACTTCATCATATATATGAATCATGATATCAAATGTCTCCTCTTTCTCCAAACCATATAAGCTTTTAACACTTTGGTTTCCACTACCGACTTGTGAAGCCGGTTGAATCCACTCGAGGGTCACAACTTTTAAAGTATAATCTTTTCAATGAAAATCATCAGCATGAGTCCTAACAGAACCAGCAAACGGCTACATTAATCTTTTGTTACAGGGGGTGGTCTGGGCCGTCTGGCTCAAATTCAATAGCCCCGGACTGAAGGAGAAATGTCAACCAATGGGTCCTAGGAGGATTACACTCTCCGTTCGAGAAGACGCTTCTTTTTAAGTTTTTCCCAAGAAGCAGCTTGAAACTGATTAGCTCATGAGTCACAATTCTCACTTCTCAGTGGCATTTTTTTTCCCGCTCAATGAATGGTCTGATTTCCAAATGGCAACTATAACTGACGCTGTGGGCTGGCAGTCGTGTTGAAAACAATTCTTACACCAAAATTAGGCGTTCAGTTATAAAAACGGTAAGCACAATCCGAAATTTAGATTCTTTAGCAAAATACCAAAAAATCAAACACCGAAAGGAAAGCCTGTGATATCCATTGAGTTATTGTTAAAAATACTAACAAAAGCTTGTTACTTATCTTAATCCATTTGAATAAGTACAACTTCATTGAGACCAACACAGACTACGTGATTGTACAGATTATCAAGCATGAGCAGCGTCATCCTCGTTAAGCATTGGCACTAGTTCCAGCCTTGACTCGCTTTGCTTCATAATCCTTCACGGCTGCCTTGATTGCATCCTCTGCAAGCATGCTGCAGTGTAGCTTCACCGGAGGGAGCGAAAGATGCTTCGCTATTTCACTACAACATGACGGAAAACCACAAAATTGTTAGAAAAAGACAACACACATACATAAGAAAGCATTCAGGACAGACAAAAAGCCTAGAGGCAATTCAGTGGTCTGTTAGAAAGAAAAAACATATGCAATTTTATCAGCAGAATGGAATTCTTTCTATAGTTTCTATTAAAGGTAGAAAATACGATAAATTGATCTACACAGGGGATGGTCTTTCTGGCAGTCAATTTTATACATAAGAAAGCATTCAGGACAGACAAAAAGCCTAGAGGCAATTCAGTGGTCTGTTAGAAAGAAAAAACATATGCAATTTTATCAGCAGAATGGAATTCTTTCTTTAGTTTCTATTAAAGGTAGAAAATACGATAAATTGATCTACACAGGGGATGGTCTTTCTGGCAGTCAATTTTATAGATCACCTAAAAAGGGTTTGTAGAAAGCATGTGCCTGCTCAAGTAACAGAACTGCTTTATTATGAGACGCCTGTTAAACTAAGCGCGAGTCTATGCCAATGCTCAAGTAGTTCTCCTAGGACATGCGTCTTTTAACATTTTAGTTTTGAGTTCTCTCTTCATGAAACGGATGTGTGGCACAACGATGTAAAGGGTGCGATACGGAAATGTGGCTTTAGCACAACTCAAAAAGATTGTGGTGACGCCATGTGCCATATTTCCCCAGACACTATTACTGACAATTCTGCAACGGTATCAGGAATGATTATGGTGTTGTTTATTATATTTTTAACTTGTTTCAATCTGTCATGTCTGAGAAACTGACTTATGTCCCAATTCAAATAATCCAAATTAAACCCGAGTCAGATATGTCAACTATTTGGAAGTAGGAAATCCAGAACCGAAGACATCCCATGAAATGATTCTAAAGTTCACTAATCTGAGAATGACTTGTCTAATCTTTCGGAATAGCTCTCATGCAGGTCTTAACAAAAGCAAACCTAGAGTCATACAAACTAAGCATACACCCAATATATATCGAGTCTGAATAGAGAACCTTGAATCGTGGACATATATCTTATAAATCCAGTCTAGACCCCACGGAGAACATTTTTTCACCTTACAGAGACTTTCACAACATAGAAACGAAAACAATTTGTCTACAGGTAAAAAGACATACAGAGTCAAGGGGCCGCTGGGTGCACATTTTAAAACACTGCTCTAAAGCATCGTGAATTACATAAAGGGTGTCATGAAACTTACTAGAGGCGCTTTATTGAATATTTGTTACAGAAGTGTAACAACATTACCATAGATAAAACTCAACAAACTAAATCTAAAATCCCAAAACTAGAGCAGGTTCGAATACGAAATGGTTTTCCACACAAACATGATCTCTATATCTTCCAAAAGACATATACACTTGTCTACAGCACAGGAACTAATTTCCTATATTCTAACGGACAACTTGGCACACCTCTTATTTGATACCACTAACATTTAGCAATTCCAAAATTTTCTGTGTGTATAAACAAACCTGATTATTGGCATCTCTGTTAGAGCTTAGCTCGACCGTGAGGTTTGTATGTAAAAAGTAACCTCTATAACATTATTCATCCCACAGCGAGGGGTAAAAAGATAGTTGTGATACCTACTATGAAATTGATGATCTTCAAATTCAAACACGGTATTCATAATCTAATAAAAACAGTGAGGATCCAAGGATGACATGCAAAGATTAGAATACACAAGTACAAACTACTGCCGGGCCAGATCAAGGAATGTTTCTCTTCTTATGTTAATTCTTTTTTTCCACTTTTTCTTTTAATCTATCATATATCGAAATTCCATTCACCGAAATTCCATTCACAAGACTTATGCAAACAGTTATAGCTCAAACTCTAAATTAAACAAGTTACATAGATGACTACGTAAAATTGTATATATCATCTGCTAGCAGAAAAAGCATGCCAAAGCCACAATAGCAACTAACGAATATCGATAAATAGTTCTTGAATCATGATAATCCAAACAATTTAAACATACCTGTTTTTGATGGTTAAGACTTCCACAAGCTTCTTTCCTTTAATCCATTCAGTTACTGAGATTAGAAAATCATAAACAGGTATAATCAGTTAAACCCAATTCAAACCGCTGTGTTTTTTTCTAACTTAGCAGAATAAACAACAGATACTTGATCACAATGTAATCAGGGATCATTACGAATCCAAAACTAAGCATCGCAACATGCAACTCTATACATCTCATAACCACCGTTTTTAAGGTAATTCATAAATTAGACACACAAATCTTCACAATAGGATTCAAATCCTAAGATTAATAATCTACACTAACAAATTAAATCAACACCAAGCAATCATATTCAATCATCTTTGAAAAATCAAACACAAAACATCAAAATAAAATTCACCGAAAACCCTAGAAAAGACGACATATTACATACCTACAGAAGAAGCAGCAATAGCAGAACCACACCCAAAAGTCTTGAAACAAGCATCAATAATTTCACCAGTTTTTTCATCGACTCTGATTTGCAACTTGACAACATCACCACATGCAGGCGCTCCGACTAATGCAGTACCAACATTAGGATCATTTTTATCAAACGATCCAACATTCCTTGGGTTTTCATAATGTTCCACAACTCTTTCATGGTATGATCTTACCAACAACGAACCTTGTCTTCCATTCTGGGGGATCCTTTGCCCTAACCCCAGAAACCTATTACAAGCATTCCTCAACATCTTTTCGCAGAGTCTATCAAGAAAGATCAAAGAATTTGGTTTACAACTAAAAGCCCTAGGAGGAGTCGAATAAGTAGTAAATCCTTCGCCCTATTCGGGTTAAGCTGATTAAAGTGGGTATGGGCCCTACCCGAAGAAGTCGCGCGGAGGTTGATTTTTCCAGCTGTAGCGCGCGCTTTTGGTGGGGAAAATATGTTTTCTTGCCTATTTTTAAGCTCAGAATCTTGCGAGAACATTGCAGATTTGAGAATGGGCGATTTGAACGAGGCAAGAAATATATCCATCTCCATATCATCGGTCTGCAGCAGAATTGGAGTTTAGGATAGTTAAATGGAGGGGAATACTGATTTTGTTTGCAAGGGAGGATTGGTAGTGAAACCAAGAAGCAGTGTGCTTGATAGAGCGGAACAACGATGTGCAAACACCCTGATCGGAAGATTTATCATCGATGAAATCCAGAAAGTAGACATAAATACTAAAACCCTGGTTGAAGCAATCAAAGACAGATGGAGGGAAGATTACAGTGTTAAAATTCGTGACCATGGATTATATTGACGGAATATATTGACGGAATCATGGATTCAAGGCCATGGTCATTCTGTGGTTACCTGTTGATACTAGAAAAGTGGCAAAAGACACCACTTGATATCCCTACCAATGTCCAGCTTACAAAATGCCCGTTTTGGGTTCAAGCCTATGGTATTCCATGGAGTTTGATGTCTCAAGATATGGGGATGGATGTAGGTGCAGCTGCAGGAGAAGAAGTTGTTTATGTAGATTATTATGACGATGAAGATGAAGAAGATTACGATTATAATGGAGATAACATTATTAGATTTGTTGAGAAAGAAAAGCAAACAAAATATCTTAGGATTCTGGTCATGGTTGATGTGACTAAGAAATTAGCACTTGGATGTTGGTTAGTCTTGTATGGTAGAAGGAGATGGGTTCCTTTTAGGTATGAAGAATTACCAAGTAAGATGTGTTATAGGTGTGGTGTTTTAGGGCATGTTGAAAGTAATTGTAAGGCTACATTACTTCCACCGAGTACCAGTGCTGAGGAAAATTTACGAGATGGTGAAACATATATGAGGTATGTTAATAAGAGAGGATATGGACCTTGGCTACATACTGGTTTTAATGAGAGTACAATAACTGAACAAGAAGAGGAAGAAGATGTATTAGAAGAAGAAGAATATGATGAAGAATTTGAATGGTAAACCTTTGGAAAAAAAAATCATTTAAACAAAGTAGTCTTTGAAATATCTTTTTGTGTTAACTTTTTCGTCTAGGGTGTGTTAGATGATGAATGTGAATTGTTTTAGGCTTTTATCTAGTTATTTTGCATTTCTTAGTGGGTTCAGCTTCTAAGTAAGTTATTCTCAATCCTTCAGTGTAATTTCTCGGTTTCGTTAAATATTAATGCGTGCAATTTTGTTATTGATAGCTACCTGCTTTGAATCACAACACTCGACTGCAATTTGTATATTAGTACGTCTATGAACTGGTAATATATTTGTTATGTTATGTGTTTGATTAGATGGGTATGGGAGTTGCATTGGATACATATAATGCCGCCAGTCATATGAAGCAAAACAGTATGTATGCTATGAATACATACGCAGAGATCCATATTTGTTCAGTCACTTGTTAGTGCTCCACATGCTTTTCTTTTGGGCCAACACAGGGCAAATACTCATCGCCATGGGGCAAGATCAGGATATAACAACTGAAGCCGAATTGTATGCTTGTTTGTTTGCAATTGGACTACTTCATTGTGAAGTTAAGTTCTGGCAAGCACAAAGTATGTCTCCAAATGTTGATAACTTCCGCTGTTACAGCTTTTTTGCGTCTACTTGTGTGTTGGGTTCTAGTTTTCAATATGAAGGTGCTGTAATGGTTCAGTTTTCAAATGACATATGCAAAACTTGTGTCAATATCTGGCCTGGCATAATCTAGTCTCTGCTTGGTTGGAACTATCTCCAAGGCATTTCCTAGGCATAACTTTCAGAAATCCACTGCACTCCACTATTTTTTTTTTTTATTTTTTTTTTGAAGCATGGGATTTATTAAACTAGTAAGAGATTGTTACACGAGGCTATATGATACCCCAAGATTCATCAAATACAATTCGAATGGTAAGCCAAGAGTCGGCAACGACATGATATTAGAGCAGGATAGTTGTCTTCAAGTCGTAGTTGCATCGGGGGCGAATGTTGGAGTCGAAGGTCAGAAGGCCTTCGGTCAGTGCTTTCCACAAGAAAAGTTGTATGTTTGATGGACACAACAGTGTCCGCAAAAACTTAGTTGGTGGTGAAGGAGATCGATGCAATGGATTGAAGTTGCTAGCGAGGTCTTTGCATCTTGATGCTGCTGTAAACTGCCCGATTGAAATCCAAATACTTCTTTGTTTTTCGACTTGATCCATCATTGAAATTGGGGCTCTAGATTTGATTGAGTCTTGTAGTATAATCCAATCTCTGGTCTTACAAGTTTAGTGTTAAAAGTGCTACTATTGCTATTACAAGTTACTAAAGACTGAAGTAAAGATACAACATGAATTACAGACTCGGCTATAATAAACTAAGGTAATCAGAGCTAAAGGAACACAAGTTCACTTGAAATTAAAATGAAGGAAATTTAAAGAACTTGATATGTAAAGAAGTCGAGTTCACCGACCCATTCATTTATTAATCAAGATATTTCTTGTTGCTGTGATGAGGGTTAAATTGAAGTTGTGATACTACTGTGAATTCATAACCCAATGATTCCAACCTGAGGAGGTGATAATTTATGTTGCTAGTTGTGGTATCTCGCCTTGGCCAAGACAGTAGATGATTCTGAAATATAATAGAGGACCAAGGTGGGAGGTAGTAATAGACAAGCTTGGTTTCGGTTGCACCATCGTAGCACCAAGAATGGCAAATATTAATCATGAAAAAAGGTATTGAAGCTGAAGAAATACTGCCAGTTTAATTGAATTGGGTATAATATATCCTTTTGGTTTTGTAGCTCAATTTGGTGCAGATGACAGAATGTGCAGAAGAGTGCAAATCGACAATGCTATTTGCTTTGATTGCTTAGGTCAAAAAACAAAACATGAATCTTAGGACTAACTAAGACTCAAACACAGAAGGGGTGGCTTGTAAGAGACGTAACACTATCCAAAAAATAAAACAAGAATAAAACAACCTCCTTGGAACATAATTCAAACTGCAAAAGAAAGAAAGACGAATCCTAGCAATGAAACTGAATAAAAATTTCTGATAAACTATAGAAAAACATTGCAATACTTGCAATACTAACCAGGGGAAAAAACAGGTATGTGAAAGAACAAAAACAGACACAGGACACCACCAACAAGCCAAACTAACTACGATATAAGAACTAAGCTGGTAGTTGGGTAAGAAAATTCCTTCAATTCAAAACAAACTCTTCACTAATAAAAACATGGATGGTACTTAGAAAGAACACATTTTTTTTAAGCACAACTTTTCTAGGTTATGAAGAACCACAAGATTCAGAATTTCAGATGCAGAACAAACAAAGAAGAAAATTTCGCCCAAAGCAAAAAGTAAAGAGAATGAAAGGTCGATTGCAAAGGGGTTTATAAATCAAGGTTTATGGTACTTAGAAATCCTATTTTTGTATTTACCGTGAGCTAGAAATAGCAGTTGGGGTTCTCAGGGATTATAGATGAGTTAAGCAAGATTCAAGAGAATCCTGAATAAAGCCTGAAAAATTACCTGAAAAACATTACTGAGGTGTTATTGCGATTTGAAATCAGGCCGAATAAGGGTCTTCGATGAAGACCAGAGTTTTGATAATCGAATCCCAGCAGCAACAAAACGAAGATAAGGCATGATATAAGGTTGGGTTTCACAGAAGAATAGGCAGCAAGCGTTGATTGAATACGAACGGCCGATGAATCGAGATTAGCCGATTAGATCGGCGAGAACCATGGTTGTTGATTAAAGGTTTGCAGTGAAAGGTGAAGATTATGTTTGGATCTGGTTATATATATGAAGATTTGAAACAATCACTGCTCAGATCTAAGAAGATATGAACAGTTAGGGGTGACGAATTTTTTTGAGTTTCCCTGCCGGAAATCGCCTCTAGAGCTCTTTCTGGCCTTTAAGGAGCTAGTTAATGTTTTTTCGGTATGTCTATTATTTTTTTATTTTTTTATTTTTTTTGAAGTTAAAAGGGTAGGATATATTGGGATATGGATACTCCACTATGAAGCACGAATACTTCAAAATTGGTGACGTATCTGTATCGGCGCCGTATCAGTATCGGATACTTGGGATACCCGGGGATACGTATCAGATACTCCATTCAAAGTGTCACCTTTTTTTAATTATAAAAAGGGTAGGGGATACTCTAGGATACCTCTCAGATACTCTATGAAGGGACGCTTCCTATAATCTAACATTTATTTTGTTAACAAAATCTATATGCTTTTAAATTTATACATAAAATCTAAATATTTATAGGTATTTGTATCATGAATATATCGAATAATTATATCTAAACCTAATAACTTGTTGACTATAAAGAAAAAAGACTTGGTATTTATTTTTACGGTGCTTCAAAAAAAAACAGTGTTAGAAAAATCTAACTTTAAGAGTTATTGGGCAGTCATGTTCTTCATGTTGTTTAGAGAGAAATCGGAGTACATATGATTTTATTCATTCAATTAACATAAGTAAGACTGAAACCCAAAATGCTGAAAATTTAATGTTTGCACATTTAAATATTCAAAATAGTATCTATCAGATTTTTATATTTTATGATTTTTTAGTAGAATGAATTATAATTATACACGTATCCCGCCTATTCCGTATTCCCATTTTATGAAAATTGACGAATCCCGTATCAGTATGGGTGCATCATTGATACTCCAATATCTTTTTTCCCTTTTATTACGAGTAGAAAATATTCGGCGGATAGTGTAGAATAACATCTACACCTAAAAGTAGATGTAGAATAGACTCAATCAAGGTATTTTACTTATTTTCTTGATATAAACTCTTTTTAGTTTGAGTGTTACTCTCTTTCTTATTTTCGTTTGTCTTTATTGCTTTGTCAGAGTAATCGGGATAGTAAGGGTACAATGGAAACGAGAAATTTCAACATTGAGTTGGAAGAAGGATGGGAAATCGTGCAGAGAGGAATTACAAAGGTGATAAACATTATTGAAGGTGTCCCTGATGAATCACTAATGGACGCGGAAATTAGGATAAAGATGTACACAACAGTTTTTAATATGTGCACCCTCCTCATAACTATACTGAAAAGCTTTAGGAAAGATACCAAGGTGTTTATAATGACTATTTGTAATCAAAAAAAGCGAAAAGGCTAGGGTTTCACGTGGTTGGGCTCCGGTTTTTTCTCCCTCAAAAAATTTTCTTGGCGTTCACAAGTTTTCTTTTGATTTTGCGCTCTAATGGCGCAAAATCAAGAAAATAATCCACCAGTTTTTGTTAATAGTTATGATAATCAATCAACAAGGATATGGAATCAATCAAAATAAAAAAATATCTATATCCCTAAGAATTATGCTGCTAACCCTAATGCTTCCGTGTTTGGAAGGCAGCTCGAAGATACAAATGATTCAAACCCTAACGCTGCAATTCCTAGCGTGTTTAGGAATCATGGTGCAAATCCTACAGCGATTAGGAAGGTGATGGAGACGGACAATCATGGTGCGTCTAGGAAGGAAGATGGAAATCATAGCTCGTTTAGGAAACCAGGTGACGATGGTGTTATGGAAGGATCCTATGCAGCTATATTAAAGAGACGAACCCATGTTTTATCAAAGATTGATGCCGAAACACTTTCTCATCCTCCAATTTTTTCTACAACAAATAATGATGTTTTGATCAAGATCCCACGAGACACGCATACAAGGATTAAGGCTGTGTGGAGATTTAGTTTGGTTGGTCGTTTGGTTTTTTTCAAAACCTTAAAATTCGATGATGTTAAAAGAGAACTATTGAATCAATGGAAGCTATCTGGTTCGGTCCAATTTATTCCATGGAACAAGGGATACTTTGTTATTAAGCTAGACAATGAAGATGATCGTAAACGTGTAAGCTATGATGGTCCATGGAAGATTAAATCTCCAAACGGAATTCAACAGCTTAAAATTCATCCATGGACACCTATGTTTGATCCTGGGAAAGATAAGATTACTAGAGCTGCAGTTTGGGTTCGTTTCACAGCTTTGCCAATGGAGTTTTGGGATGAAGAGACGATTTTTAGGTTGGCAAGAGGGCTTGGTAGACCGGTTTCGGTTGATCCGCGTACTTTGCGCCATGAATATGGTTACTTTGCGGCAGCTTTGGTTGACATAGATTTCTCTCAACCTTTGAGACGAATTTTGATTGATGGTGAAGAGAATGATGAAATTTTTGTTCAAGAATATGAAATTTTAAACAGGCCAAGTTTTTGCGACTATTGTAAATCTATCGGCCATAAAAAATCTGATTGTAGAACAAAAAAGTTTGATGATTTGAAGGACAAGGCTGAAGTTGAAACTGATCCTGAGATTAGAAAAGCAATTGAAGCGGATATGGATGATCTTAAGAATGTTTGGCAAAAAGAACGAATTCCTAAAGGTAAGAAGAATATGCTGTCGGATGCTCCACTCTTGGAAAAAGACCAACCTAAGCATGGTGAGGATCCCATAGTGTTGAAGAAGAAGCAATCAATTCTTGAGATGGCAACTGGAACACGTACAATTTTTCTTGAGCATAACAATAGTGCTGGTGCTATTTTAGAAGATGCTGATAATGAACCGGAAGTGCCTACCGATGCTACAGCTTTGTCCGTGCCGCATGAGGATGTAGCTCCAATTGTTGAGGTTCACAACATGAGTGTTGTTCAGTCCGTGAAACCTATGGAGGATGGTAGCATATCTGAGCAGTGCGGAGATGATGCAAACGCTGATGGAGAAGCTTCACCTGGGCTGAATAAAGAAGGTGCGGAATCTGTCCGCAATGAAGATGCGGATTTGGTTTTACGGAGTGTTGGTGCAGCACTTGAGGAGATGGTGCATGATAATTTAACAAAGGAAACTGATATCGATTTGGAGATGCAAGAGATGGAAGCTTATAGGAATTATGAGGCCATGAAAGAAACAACTAGGCAACGTGAGGCTGATGCCGAAGCTGCTAAGATTCAACAAAATATTGCTAGGACAAAGCTAGAGAATTTGAGGAAGCAGGTTTTGGATTTGCATAATTCTCCGGTTAATACTCCAATTGCTATGGATGCTCATGAGGAAGCTAGTTTTAGTGCAGCCACTAAGACTTCAAGAAGATCTACACCAGCTAAATCTTTAGAAAACTTAACTCTTTCTAATAGGTTTGAAGCTGGGTCCGAAGACATTGATAAGGTGGTTATTGAGGCTGATGAAGTGATTGAGGATGTTGTTGCTACCAACACCTCAAACATAGTTGAAGAGGATGCAAGGAATTTAGAGATCATTGCTGATAAGGAGCTAGCTGATCGTGAGAAGAAGGAGTTAGATGACAAGAAGAAAAAAACGAAAGCTCCTAAGAAGAAGCCAGTTGCTGTGGTAGCTGTCAGTCAAGTTCAAACACGAGGTGGAAGGTCTTCTAGACAGGGTTCGGCAAGCCCTTCAAAGAGTAGAGTTAATTAATGCGTGTCTTTTATTGGAATGCTCAAGGCTTGGCTAAAGAAGGTGCAAGGTCCAAGATGGGTGAGCTTTACCGCTTGCACAATCCTGATGTTATTTGTATTGCGGAGCCTCAGGTTCGTTGCACTAAACGTTTTATTAGGAAGCTTAATTTGCTTGATTTTTGTGAAGATGTTATCTCTAATGAGGTGCATGGCCAAAGAGGTAACATTTGGGTCTTTTGGAGGAATACTCTTGCAAGGCCGATTGTTTTATCTTCTTCTAAACATGCTATCACTTTGGATTTTTCTGGAAATTTTATCACGGCTGTTCATGCTTCGTCTGATGCGGTAGCTAGGAGATCTCTTTGGCGTCAACTGGGGCTGGGATATATTTCCATTCCGTGTCTGGTAATAGGTGATTTCAATTGTGTTTTGCGTCTAGATGAGAAGAAGGGTGGTAGGCCGATCAAAGAAATTTATATGAATGAGTTTCGAAGTTGGCTCTCTGACAATGGTTTGGTGGAAGCGGATGCTATTGGGAAGAAATATACTTGGTCTAATTGTCGGAGTGGAGTTCATAGAATTGTTTCTAAGCATGATAGGGCAGTTATCAATGGTGCTTGGCATGATAAGTTTGCTAACTGGAGGTGCAAAGCTATGCCTAGGATCTGCTCGGATCATTCCCCTCTTTTGGGTTTTGATTTTGACAGTCCAAGGCCGAAGAGAGCTCCTTTTAGAATTCAGAAGATGTGGTTTTCTCATCCATCTTTTTTGGATTTCGTTAAAGACAATTGGAATGTTAGGTTGGATGGTGCGCCTCCTTTTGTTTTTACGTCTAAGTTGAAGAGATTGAAGGATGCTTTGAAGATTTGGAATAGAACGGTGTTTGGGGATGTTCATTTTCGCTTAAAACAAGCGGAATTGAATCTTGATAAGGAGAATGATATTTTGGATCATAATGTTAGTTGTGAGATCCAATTTTTGAAGGTTGCTGATGCCAGGAAAGATGTTGATGATGTGCGTTCCGAGCTGGCTACTATGCTCAAGCACAAATCGAGAACTAGTTGGTTGGAGGATGGTGATCAAAACACTCGTTTTATTCACAATGCCATTCGAATGAGGAGGAGCCAAAACACAATTTCAGAACTGAAGATTTCTACTAACTCTACTTTGTTTTTGCAGGATGAAATAAAAGATTACATTGTTGATCACTATCGTGCAAAGTTCAATGGTGGAGATGTTAATATCGATCCGAGCTTGTTCGATTATGAGCACGAGAGCATCTCAGCAGATGAGAGTACTCTTATGGATGCTATTCCATCCTTGGAGGAAATTAAAGAAGCGGTTTTTAATCTGGGAGCGGATTCTGCACCTGGCCCTGATGGATTTACAGGTTCTTTCTTTCGAATCTGTTGGAACATTATTTCTAGAGATCTTTTTAATGCTATTGCTAACTGTTGGGCGATGAAGAAAATTCCTAATGGCATTAACTCTAGTTTTATTGTTCTAATCCCAAAAAATAATAAGTGTGATGCTATTAAGGACTATAGGCCAATCGGTTTAAGCAACTTCTTCTTCAAAATCATTACAAAGATTATGGCGACCAGACTTGGCACGGTGTTGAATAAGTTGATTTCTGAAGAACAAGTGGCGTTCATGAAAGGAAGAAATATTCATGAGAACATAGCTTTGGCCTCGGAGCTGATCAATGAGATTAGCGTTGAACGGAAGCATGGTAATGTCGGCCTTAAATTGGATATAGCCCAAGCTTTTGACACGGTGAGTTGGGAGTTTGTTGTTGAAGTTTTTCGTCAATATGGCTTTTTTGAGGCTTGGTGTTCGTGGCTGCTTAGTATTCTTAACTCTTCCCGAATTTCTATTATGATTAATGGTAGCCCTGAAGGTTTTTTCAGTATCACAAGAGGTCTTCGTCAAGGTGATCCTCTTTCCCCTCTGATTTTTGTTCTTATTGAAGATGTTTTGAGCCGCAATCTCTCAAAGTTGTTTGCTGCTAGAAGTATGCATCACATGGTGAGTAAGAAAGGTGTGGCCCCAACTCATTTACTCTTTGCGGATGATATTCTTATTTTCTGTAAAGGCAATCTTCATAGTCTGCAGAATTTGAAGGAGATGCTTGGCATGTATCAACGTGCTTCCGGGCAGTATGTTAGTTATGCAAAAAGCAAATTCTATTTTGGTGGAGATAGGCATTCTCGTGCTGTTGCTATTGCAAACTTTATGGGCATGGAGAGGGCGCTATTCCCGGATAAGTATTTGGGAATCCAACTGAAGCCTGGTATTGTGCGTCATATTCATGTTCGTCAGGTTATGGAAAAGATTATGGATAAGCTGGCTGGTTGGAAGGGTAAGCTCTTGTCTTTTCAAGCCCGGTTAGTTTTGATCAAATCAGTAATCTCTAGTTATTTGCTTCATTCCATGGCTGTGTATAAATGGCCTTGCACAGCCATCAAGACGGTGGAAAGGGCCATCCGCAATTTTTTGTGGTCTGGTGATGCTGAGAAGCGCAAACATTTCACGGTCCGTTATGATGATTTATGCCGTTCTAGGGTTGAAGGTGGGCTTGGGATAAAGACATTGAATGATGTTAATAGGGCCATGATTATGAAGTTGTGGGTCTCGATTCGTGACTCTAATAAGACTTGGGCCAGATTCTTGAAGGCAAATTATTTCAAGATTAGTGGCAACTTGATTGATTATAAGTTGGGTTCTTCGGTTCTTCCAGGTATCAGATTGGTTCATAACTTTGTGCAACGCCATACACGCTCAATTATAGGTAACGGTGCTAATACTTCCTTATTCTTTGATAATTGGTGTGCTGATTTTTCAATTGCAAGCCGCCTTGGCATTACAACAAAGGGGCCTAATGATTTTAGGGCCAAAGTTAGTGATATTATTGTTGATGGCTCTTGGGTTATTCCCCCAAAGACTAAAGATTTGATGATTCGTTGCAATATTGATGTTGATAATTTGCCTCTTATTGGTGGTGGTGATGATTATAAGATTTGGGACTTGGACAGTAAGGGTGCTTTCTCTGTCAAATCCGCCAAGGCTGCCATTCGTGGGCCTATTGAAGTGTCGCCAACTGCATCTCTATTCTCTAGAAGTGTTGTGCATCCTACTTTGAGTGTTCAATACTGGAAGTTATTTCATAAACAATGTTGTGCTTCCGATGATAATGTTATGAAGAAGACAGGTAGGGAGATGCCTTCTATGTGTCGTTTATGTAGGGATGATTGCGAGGATGTTAGCCATATCACTTGGCATTGCAAACTTGCTAAAAGGATTTGGAAGTGCGCGGCGGCTATTTTTAAGCTTCAACCAAATGAGGACCTCGTGGCTTCTTACAAGGTGGCAAAGGGACGGAGTAGAATGATAAAAGACCTTTGGCTTGTTGCTAACCTGGCAATAATCACGGAGTTATGGAAGTTGCGTAAAAAAGCTTATTTTGAGAATATGCGGGTTCGTTGGCTGGAATTTAAAGGTAGAGTTCATCAGGTAATTCATGATAACTCTATTAGAATGAAGGGCCATATGCATAATACTTTGGATGATTTGCGTATTGTTAATTTCTTTCGAGTGAAGCATAGGTCTTGTGCTCATTCTGATCCAATTGAAGTTACTTGGTCGCCTCCAAATCCTGGTGAACTTATGATCTGTTGTAATGGTGCATCACTTGGCAACCCGGGCCAAGCTGGTTCTGGCGTTGTTTTCCGTGATACCAACTCGTCAGTCTTGGGTGTTTTATGTGTTGGTCTAGGTTGGCAGACGAACTTCTATGCTGAAGTTTGTGCGGTTATCTACGGTGCTGTTGTGGCTCAAAGGTGGAATGTGAAGAACTTATGTATCAGATCAGACTCGATGAGTTGCATCTTTGCCCTTCAAAAAGGAGAGTTACCGTGGAAACTAATGCAGAGATGGCAAATAGCGAAGTCTTTTTATACCAATATTAGCTATGTTCATAGCTTCAGAGAGGCTAATTTTTCAGCTGACGTCTCGGTCAAACAAGCATGTTTGTTGGCTAAGGATCATTATGAGTTTTATGAGGGTAGGCCAGGTTTTATTCAATCTGTTGATTGACCTGGAGAAGTTTACTATCGTTTTTAGGTTGTTTTGGCGTGCGGCCTTTTGGCTTAGTGCTAAATTAGCCTGAACCCTGTACAGTTTCGCTTTTTTTTTTTCTTTTTTCTTTTTTATTGACCGAGAAAAAATAAAAAGACTATTTGCAATCAAAAGTTTTACCAGCTATTCAAGAGAAGCAGGATGATGATGTTTCTATGTTGCAAGAACTCGTTAAGAGGTGGGCTAATCATAAAGTTATGGTAAGGAAGCTTTGTCAATTTTTCTCTCATCTCGACCGGTCATACGTTCATCGGAGGCGAATTCCTTCATTAAAAGATGTCGGGTTTAGTTGCTTTCTTAAAATTGTGTATGAGAAGATGAAAGTGAAAGTTAGAGATGCTGTTATTGCTTCGATTAATCAAGAACGCGGAGGAACTGAAATTGATAGGACTCTTGTCAGGGATGCCTTAGAGGTGTTTGTTGAAATTTGGGGTAATGAGAATGGCAAAGATAAGCTGGATTATTATGTTAATGGTTTTGAAACTGCATTTTTAAGTGACATGGTCGATTATTATACTCGGAAAGGTTGTAATGAGATCACGGCTGCAGAATGTTTTCAGAGGGAGAAGGATAGGGTTTCTCACTATTTGCATTTCAGTACTGAGGAGAGGGTGTTGAAACAAGTGCAAGGTCAAGGCGTTGCCTGAAAATGCCCAAACATGATGTTGAAAAAGAGATGCAGTAGAAGCGGTAAGTAATAATGATGTTTATATTTTAGATTAAACAGATCATGAGTGTAAGTTACCATTAATGACCGTGTTCTAACAGGGATCATTCGTTTTGTGGTTAAGTTTTCTATGAATGTTATCTTGTTTGCTCTGTTACTTCACTATTTCCTTGCATTGATTGTTAGAGCACCTTGGTTGTTTATGAGTGTCTACTTTACTCGGAAACTGGATATATTTAACGGTGATTGGCCATTTTGTTTCAAGAGTTACCTATTGCCTTATATAAAACTCAAAAACGAGAACCTATAAGTATGCTTCAGTTTATTGCGTATACTTATGTCTCTGCTGTTACAGCTTTGTTGCTGAGGAGTATTTACCAGATGGTGAAACATACATGAGGAGTGTTACTAAGAGAGTATACGGACCTTGGCTACATGCTGGTTTTAATGAGAGTACGATAACTGAACAAGAAGAGGAAGAAGATGTAGTAGAAGAAGATGAATATGATGAAGAATTTGAATGGTAAATCAAAAAAAAAATCATTTGAACAAGTAGTCTTTGAAATATCTTTTTTTGTGTTATGTTTTTTGTAAGGGTGTGTTAGATTATGAATGTGAATTTTGTCAAGGGTGTGTTAGATGATGAATGTGAATTGTTTTAGCTAGTCTTTTTGCATTTGTCAGTGGTTTCAGCTTCTTAGTAAGTTATTCTCAATCCTTCAGTGTAATTTCTCGGTTTCGTTAAATAATAATGCTTGCAATTTGTTATTGATAGCTACCTGCAGGCTTTGAATCACAACACTTCGACTTATATTAGTAAGTCTATGAATTGGTAATATATTTGTTATGTGTTTGATTAGATGGGTATGTGAGTTGCATTGGGTACATATTATGCGGTCAGTCATATGAAGCAAAACAGTATCGTATGCTATGAACACATACGCAGATATCCATGTTTGTTCTGTCACTTGTTAGTGTTCCACATGCTTTCATTTGAGCCAGTACCTGCAGGCAGAGTACTCATCACTGGACGGAAACATCAGGATATAAGAATTGAAGCTGAAGTGTATGCTTGTTTGTTTCATGATCCCTTCCATCTTTGCGTTTGGACTACTTCATTGTGAAGTTAAGTTCTGGCAAGCACAAAGTATGTCTCCAAATGTTGATAACCTGGGCTGTTACAGCTTTTTTGCGTCTACTTGTGTGTTGGGTTCTAGTTTTCAATAAGAATGTGCTGCAATGATTCAGTTTTCAAATGTCATAAGCCAAACTTGTGTCAGTATCTGGCCTGGCATACTCTAGTCTCTGCTTGGTTGGAACCATCTCCAAGGCATTTCCTAGGCATAGCCTTCAGAAATCCACTGCACATTAGATTGTTGCTAATGGGTAAATTGTTGTTAATGTGTTGCTATCTAGCTGTTGGTCCACTGCATTGTTCTTCTTTCATCTACTGCACTCCACTTTCCATATTTCATTTCATCCACTGCATCCCACTTCCCGAATTGACGATTCTGATGGTTCAATTTTGGGCTGCCATCGAACCCTCAAGTACTATGTTAACCAAGAGTAATTATTCAGGACCAATTGTCTCGCACTATATCTGTTTTTTGCAAATGTTAAGCAGAATTCATGGGAGAGGGGAAAAAAACAAAAAACGAAAAGAAAAAAAAAAACATGTATTTTGGTTGCGAAAGCACTTCCTTGGTATGGTAATGTTCTGGCATACGCAATCTATATATTTTGGTCATTTCTCCTAGTAAACAGGCTTTGTTACTGTTTCGTACTAACAATTGAGAAGATCGTGTTGCTGTCACTCCACCTGCAGTAATTCCAGGTGCTCACTTATGCGCATCCACCCTCTAGTAAAAAGTAAGAAAATCCACCTTACCACTGGCGCCCGATAGAGTTTGGATAAATAAAAAGAAAATACGTGTAGATACTCCATTCAAAAATATCTGTTTCTTTAATTATCCAATATCTTTTTTTCCTTTTATTACGAGTAGGAAATATTTGGCGGATATAGTTCAGAATAACATCTACCTAATGACCTTCGTTATAGAGAGCCGTCGAAGTAAAAAAAAGAGTCCAAAATCTCTGCAGGTCTGCACCGAAAGAAGCAAACTCAATCAAGGTATCTTACTTATTTTGTATACTTATTTCGACCTTGATATTAAGCTTATAAACTCTTTTTATTTCTTATTTTCATTTGTCTTCTTTGCTTGGGTTTGGCGTAGAGATAGTAAGGGTACAATGGAAACGATAAGTTTCTGCATTGAGTTGGAAGAAGGATGGGAAATCGTGCAGAAAGGAATTACAAAAGTGATAAATATTATTGAAGGTGTCCCTGATGAATCACCAATGGACGCGGATTATTGGATGAATCTGTACACAACAGTTTTTAATATGTGCAGTCACATACCTGGTCATGGTTATTCTGAAGAGCTTTACGAAAGATACCAAGGTCTTCATAATGATTATTTGCAATCAAAAGTTTTACCAGCTATTCAAGAGAAGCAGGATGATGCATCTATGTTGCAAGAACTCGTTAAGAGGTGGGCTAATCATAAGGTTCTGGTAAGGAAGCTTTGTCGACTTTTCTCTTATCTCGACAGTAAATACGTTCATCGGTGTGGAATTCCTTCGTTAAAAGATGTCGGGTTTAGTTGCTTTCGTAAAATTGTGTATGAGAATATGAAAGTGAAAGTTAAAGATCCTGTTATTTTGTTGATTAATCGAGAACGCGAGGGAAATGAGATTGATAGGACTTTGGTCAAGGATGTCTTAGGGATTTTTGTTGAAATTGGGAGTGAGAATGCTAAAGATAAGCTGAATTATTATGTCAATGATTTCGAAACTGCATTTTTAACTGACATGGTCGATTATTATACTCGGACTGGTTCTAATGAGATCGCGGCTTCAGAATGTTTTCAAAGAGAGAAGGATAGGGTTTCTCACTATTTGCATTCCAGTACTGAGGAGAGGGTGTTGAAACAAGTTCGAGGTCAAGGTGTTGCTTGAAAATGCCCAACAGGATCTTGAAAAGGAGATGCAATAGAAGCGGGAAGTAATAATGATGTTTATAGGGAGACATCTTAGATTAAACAGATCATGAGTGTAAGTTACTATTGTTTATTGTGGTTTCCATTAGTGACAATGTTTAACAGGGATCATTGGTTTTATGGTTATAGTTTTGTATAATGTTATCTTGTTTGCTTTGGTTCATGCACTGTTACTTAACTATTTCCTTGCATTGATTGTTAGAGCACCTTGGTTGTTCATGACTGATTAGCATGTCTACTTTACTCGGCAACTGGAAATATTGAACGGTGATTGGCCATTTTGTTTCAAGAGGCGACTTATGCACACTTTAGATAGACATGCCTGTTTTTTTGTTTATTCTAGTAATTTAATTGAAATCAATGCATTACCTATTGCCTTGTACAAAACTCAAAAACGAGAACCTATAAGTATGCTTCAGTTTACTGCCTATGCTTATGTCTCTGAGAGGGCCCTGTCAAATTTACCTCATTTTGGCGTAGTGCCTGTGTGTTAGGTTCTAGTTTTCAATCCACGGCACATTAGATTGTTTAGCTGTTCATATAATATCAGTCTTTAGGGTTTACGGGAGTGTCTTGATGAAAGAGTGTAACACTATTTGTGGGGCAGAGTTGTCAGACAGCTTTAAGGGTGGACAGTACGGTTATTTTGCCAGGGTGACTCCGTCACCAGGAAGTGATGCCATTGGTTCACTGTATTGTTCTTTCTTTCATCTACTGCACTCCACTTGCCAAAATCCATTTCATCCACTGCACATCCCACTTCCCAAATTGGCGATTCTGATGGTTCAGTTTTGTGCTGCACTCCACGCTATCATAGACACACACCGGACTCAAAAAGGGCCAGTGTGCACTATACACGCGTCCCTCCCTCTAGAAAATATTAATCACTGTGTTGTGAGCTTGCAAATTGTGAGAACGACGTCCGTCAAAAAGATTTGAGAGGGTATTAAATTTATTCGTATGTGCTGGACTCTAGTTGATGTCATGTCTTTGATTAATTGCCTGCTAGTTTCCCTGGGAAAGCAAAACTTCAATCTTCAATCATACATTCAATAACTTTTCTAAGTTTGACTATTTTTGTTGATATTTCAGACTGGTAGACAGTACGACTGATTCAGGCAGTCTTATCGAACTATTCCCAGACTTAAGAATTCTAAGAAAGGTCATCATCTTGATCTCATACGGATGTGTTAGATGCTGATTGTAACTTTAATCAAATTTAAATTTACTAATTCAATAGTTCTTTTAGTTTATACTTATTTATTATACGAAGAGTTTAGATATATCACACAATCCAGGTTGCTAGACAAAGAAATAAGAACAAAACAAAACCACCTAATCTTGATGTCCTTAGCTAGTGGTAACCTTCTTTGAATTCTTCATTACACAATCAATTAGTTGGAATTCGTTAGCATTGACTATGATTTTCGCAATTGTAACTCCTCTTCTTTCCCCCTATAAAAATATGTTCACTGAGTCGAGCGTTCTCCTCACTCGCTTTCTTATTTTCATTCGTCTTCTTTACTTTGTCCGAGTAATAAGATTTCAAGTAAAGATAGTTAGGGGACAATGGGAACGAGAAAGAACATTGAGTTGGAAGAAGGATGGGAATACATGCAGAAAGGGATCACAAAGGTGATAAATATTATTGAAGGCGTCCCTGATGAATCACCGATGGACGTAGAACTTTATATGATGCTGTCCACAACAGTCTACAATATGGGCACTCAGAAACCTCCTCATGATTATTCCGGACAGCTATATGAAAGATACACAGGTGTTTATAATGATTACTTGCAATCAAAAGTTTTACCAGCTATTCAAGAGAAGAGCGACGATGCATCTATGTCGCGACAAATCGTTAAGAGGTGGGATAATCACAAGGTTATGGTAAATACACTTTGTAAAATTTTCCGTTATCTCGACCGTCTTTATATTCGTCCGAGGAAACTTTCTTCGTTGAAAGATGTTGGGTTTGTTGCTTTTCGCGAAATTGTGTATGAGAAGATGAAAGTGAAAGTTAGAGATGCTGTTATTGCTTTGATTAATCAAGAACGCGAGGGAAATGATATTGATAGGACTTTGGTCAAGGATGTGTTAGAGATATTTGTTGAAATTGGGAATGAGAATGGTAAAGATAAGTTGGATTGTTATGTTAATGATTTCGAAACTGCGTTTTTAAGTGACATGGTCGATTATTATACTCGGAATGGTTCTAATGAGATTACGGTTATAGAATGTTTTCAAATGGAGAAGGATAAGGTTTGTCACTATTTGCATTCCAGTACTGAGAAGAAGCTGTTGAAACAAGTTCAAGGTCAGGGTGTTTCCTGAAAATGCCCAACAGGATGTTGAAAAGGGGATGCGATGTAAAGATTCAGAAGATGCAGCGGTAAGTAATAATGATGTTTTAGGAGATATTTTAGATTAAACAGATCATGAGTCCTGTAAGTTACTGCTGTTTTTTGTTGTTATTCAGTTAATGACAATGCTTTAACAGAGTTCATTGGGTTTTATGGTTAGATTTTTCAATTCTTTTTTAACCAGCAAGAGTAAGAAAGAAAATTTTCATTTAAAAGGCTTACATACTAGAAACTGTTTGAACAATTGATAGGAAGAATAATATGGTTCCACCAAATTTCTGATTTTTAGAGCCTGAACCAATGTCCAACTTGCTAACTAAACGTCAAATTTTGGTGCTCCCAAAGGCTTAGTAAAAACATCAGCAAGTTGACCAGAAGACGGTAGATGTTTAGATAATATCAATCCACTCATCAATTTTTCATGAACAAAGTAGCAATCAATCTCTACGTGTTTAGACGCTCGTGATAGACCGAATTCTATGCAATGTGAATTGTTGCTTGACTATCACAGGGTATGATGCTAGGGAGAGGACAGGAAATGCCATGTCCTTGAATAGATATATTAACCACTAATGCTCAGCTGTCAGATTTTCCAAGGCACGATATTCAACTTCAGCTGATGAGCGAGTTACTGTAGGTTGTTTCTTTGATTTCCAAGAAATGGGGCTATTACCTATTGTAACAAAATAACCAGTAGTAGAACGCCGATTAAGTGGGCAACCTAGCCAATCAGAGTCTGTGTAACCATGGAGAGATGGAAACTGGATGAGGACAGAAATATATCATGTCCAATAGTTCCCTTGAGGTACCGTAGAATACGATTGGCAGCATTCGTATGAGTTTTCTTGGATGTTGCATAAACTGACCCAAGTAATTTACTGAGTATGTGATGTCAGGACGAGTTACAGTAAGATATAACAAACGACCAATGAGACGACAAAAATATCTCCGATCATCTTATTCCTTACCATCTGTAGGAAGTAACTTAAGATGTATATCCATGGGAAAAGATGATATACATGCCCCTGTAAGGCCATAGTCTTTAAGGATATCATGGACGTATTTTCTTTGACATAGAAAAATACCTTTAGAAGATCGGGAAACTTTTTTCAAAAGGTAACCTATATGGATTGATACCAATTGAAAACGTGGGGTACTAAAATACACCCCCAACTTTTTCTTAGGCAACCTTGTATGGACAAACTTCAATATAATTCTGAGAGTTCAAAGTAATGAATCTCAATCAAGGAATATTATTTAGAGTTATATCTATTTCTCTCACAATCAGAAGGTTGACATAACCAAATCTGCAAACCTGATTTACGTGTGAGAGTTCTTGGACGATCTCAAAAATCGATATCCAAGAATCAATCAAATCGTATCCAACAAACAAGGATGGGTGTATATACTTGATTGAATAACATACCACCTGTGATATTTCAATTATAAAGATAAACAATAAAATGCGGAAAAGAAATAACACAGACACCAGAAATTTTGTTAACGAGGAAACCGCAAATGCAGAAAACCATGAGACCTAGTCCAGATTGAACACCAAACTGTATTAAGCCGCTACATATACTAGCTTACTACTAATTAACTTCGGACTGGAAGGTAGTTAAGACCGAATTAAACCTCACAACAATTCAGTTACAATCGCGCTCCTTATGCCTCTTGAATCCCAACAGGACTCCGCGCAATTGATTCCCTTAGCTGACGTCATTTACAACCTAAGAGTTGCTTCAACTCAATTGAAGACTTTAAACCAATCTTCCTGTAGTTGCAGGAAATCCTACACTACACCCCTCATATGGTTTCATTAATACCCAACTCATTTCTAGATTTTCAATCTTAATTTTATTGATGAATCTTTGAATATTCTTACAAGAAAAGATAAAAGAATCAAGAATAACCTATGCTCTAGACTTTCTCTCTCCTATTTACTTATTTCTTTCTCCCAAAAAAGATCATTCCTTTCTTCTCAGTTGAACGACTATTTATAGGGAAATACATGTGGATGACAGCTAATCTGTCCTTTATTTTCGGATATGGCTTACGACATTCTCGCAACCTTACAAATGTTAATCTCGCAAACTCTCTAATTTTCGCAGGATCATCATATCTTTCTAATGATTTTAGCTGATGTCGTTTATTACATCATTTCTAAAATTGTTCTGCGACGCTGTTGTGTTGTGTTGTTGATAATTTCGCTAAGATATTATTGTTGCGAGATTCTGATCCTACATTTTGCCTTTTCTCATATCTTTTCTGCGAAGTAGAGAATGATGTGAGAAATGCCACAGTTATCCATCGTTTCATATTTTGCATTTATAACACGTATCTTTTTTCCCATCCGTTTTTTGACACGTCTTTTGTAACCGCTGCTTTTTAAGCGCTTATATTTTTCTGTATTAATCGTGTTTGTCTTATCGAGGAAAAATTCCCTCTATATATATTCTTTCTCACTCTCTTTTTCTTTCTTTTTATTTTCTCTGCAACTTCATCGTTCTTCTGCAAATTCCGTTATTGCAACTTTTCTTCTTTCTTCTTCAATCTTTTTAAGTTATTCTTTATCTTCATATTATTTCTTCTGCAGATCTTCATCATTCGTAATTTTCTTCGAAATAATCTTCCTGCTAGTGCTTTCCATGGATTCGTCAAGGTTAGTTTTATTTTTTCTTCTTTATGGGTTTTGCTGAAATTGATCTTGTTTACTTCCTTATTGGATGTTGTTTATGTGATTCCCATACTGTTGTTATTTCAGCAAAAGCGCCTCCAACACTAAATTTACGGTTCAGAACCCTAACATTCCCAAACCACGGCATAAGGTTGTTGCGCATAAAAGAAAGTCTGCGAATGAGAAGGTAGTAAGAAACATTATCCTTTTCTAATAACAATATTGTTGCCTCTGTTTCTTATCTGGATTGTAATTCGCAGGGTGATAAGGATGTCAATAAACCTCTCAAGAAATCTCGCCACCTTAAAACTGTTCCAACTTCTGTTCCATTCCACTTACTTATCTCTTCTAAATCTCATGCGACATATTCGCAAGATAAACCATTATCTCCAATTCGCGAAAAAGTTTCCTCAAACTTCATTTCTTCAACTGATCTTTCAATGTTTGAAACCCCCCTTGTTGATCCTTCTATGAATGAAACTTATTCTCTTCCTATTGAGAATGTTTCGCAACCTTCTATCATTGGCAGTTATCTACCTAAGTCTCTTTCCCTTTCGAAAGAAACCGTGGAAGGAATAGATATTGCTTTCAAAGTTTTGTCTGAAGTCCTGGATGATGGCAAGAAGTCCTCCATTGATCCTGTCAAGTCTAATGTTTGCGAAATTCTGAGCAAGCATTTAGGTTCTGACAGAGCTGCTTCGCAGACAACTTTGGAAAAAGAGTGTAATGCTCTTCGCCTCGAAAATCAAAATCTTCAGAATGTTTTGTTGGATCATAACAATCTTCGCAAGAATAATGATGAATTGAGAGGTATGATTTTCTTATCTGTGTCTTCGATTTGCCTTTTTAATGGTTTTATCCTTCCTATATTTAATTATCCTTGAAATCCCTCTTTCGCATGTTAAGCCTTAAACCAGAAACGAATAATGGAGAGATATCACTTTGAATCTGCTGTTGAAGAAGCCCGTGTTGATAAAGAAATTTTGATGGATCAATATAACCAATTAGATAACCTTTATTCATATTCTCTTGATCATATAAATAATCTTACCAATGAAAATACCCAATTAGTTCAGAGGCAAGATTTATTAAGTAATGAAGTATCTCGCCTTTCTTATTCTTTAGCTAAAGCTAATTTAGGGATAGAAACTTTATCAGATGAGAATAAAACCTTATCTCAAGAGAAGCGAACTTGTTTAAACAAGATGTCGACATCTTCGCAACAACTTAGCATTCTTCAGAAAGTATGTGATGGCCAAGATTGTTCTGCGACGCTGTTGTGTTGTGTTGTGTTGTTGATAATTTCGATAAGATATTATTGTTGCGAGATTCTTATCCTACACTTCCTCCCAAAGATAAGTATATGTGTGATTTATTTTTTGATCGCAGATAAGGTGAGATTGGAAGTCTATAGCAATAGACAAAGTCTAGCTAACCTCAAATTCCGGACTTATGCTTCCCGAAGAGCATCCTAGATTATTATTCACCTCATAAGTATTAAACTTGTGGAATCAACAAAGTTTGAGACGAAGAGAACTTTGATGATTTCAATCTATCTTGATTGATGGAGCAAGCTCAATAATAGATGAAGATTAGGATACTCGAGATATCAAGATAAACAATAGTTGGACCTGGCTCACGAATCCCTATGGACTCTGCAACCCAGAAGTTTTATTCTTTTCTCTCAGCCACCATTTTCAATAAAGATCCTTGAAACGCACTTCTTTCTTCTTTAACATCTCATCATAAAGATCAATGGTTTCATGAGGTCTTTCTGTGCTTTCTATTTTTTAAGAAGAATATGACTCAACTATTTGGTAGGTTGAAGTTTTCTTAAAAAAATAGGAATCCTTTATTCTTTTATAAATGGCTTTCTCTCTAAGCCCTAGTGATAGACACATTTTTGTGTCTAATTTGTCTCGATTCTATATATTGATAGTGCTCATTTTTGTACTTATTATGGTGTTTTATGTGTGTGTAGGTATTTTTGGCCAATAAACATTTTTGGAAAAATCGGCTCGAAAAGTTGCGTGGGGCACCCCCGGAGGACACTTACTATTCGGACCACTCAAATGGATAAGGGGTGACCAATTACTAAGGGGCGACCTAATTACTAAGGGGCATCCATTTCCAGGCAGCTTCTAAAGGGAGACCAGCACAGGATAGGGGGAGGTCATCTTCATCGTTTTAAAAACTGAAATTGGCGGGAAATTTTGTGCATGCAACTGGCAGAGTTGGGGATTGAATTCGAAGGTGTTTTAGTGAGATTCAATCGCCAGAATTGATTGGGATGGACGTGATTCAACTAAACAAGACTGGTATAGTCGTTTGTTTGGATCGAATTGGGCTAGAATCCGCGTTGGAGCTAAACAGGGAAAGTGTTTTTACACGGACCCTATTGAGATTATTTATAGAATTTCTAGAGAGACTAAAGACCTAAAACTCTTTCAAAAGATACATATCTATGTAAGGAAGAGTTTGAGACAATCGGGAAAGCTCAGAAACGCGTGGAACAATTTAGAGAAAAGATTATTGCCGTAACTGCCAAGGAAGGAAAGAAGAGATTTCGATGAGTTTTTGGGGAGATTAAATCGCTCTATTGTCTATATATAAGTTGCTGGGAGTTCAAGGGAGAAGGTCGAACAGTTTGGGAAAGTTTAGAGCACCACAGAGTCGAGAAATCAAAGTTGCAGGAAAACCGAGTTTCTGCTGCTGCTGCTGAAGAACATCCGTTGCAAATAAGAACAGCGTCTCAAATTTGTAACGCTGCTACAGTGCTTTCTGTGACAGTGAGTTTTATAACAATTACAATTGTTACAAGCACGCTGCTTTATTAGTTTTCTCTTATTTTTCACACTTTTGAGCTATGAACACCTATTTCGAGCACATGAATAATATGAGGAGCTAAACCCCATTGCTGAGGCGACGGAAGAATCCATTTTTCCAATTATTATGTGGTAAATTCTATTTAATTTAATTTTTGTAATTCTTGTATGATTATTTGCACTGAACTGAAATTGAATATATGGTTCTGATTAAGTGGTTGTGTTCTCAATTGATGGGTCATGCTTAGGTTAAGTCTTTTGATGGTCCTCTTTCGATTTACAACTATTGTTTTGAGAATCTACTTGTCTAGGCGAATATTAGAATCATTTCAAACGTAAAGAGTTGCATAATTATTGACTAGATTGAATCACATAAAAATTGGAGATTGGTGGAATACTGAGTCTCAGTGCTTTTTATAATCTTGATAACAATTTCTTTTTAACTTTTCTATTTTAATTTGAGTCTAAAATCGAGTCCACACAATCCGAGTTGAACGAACTTTACTACCACTTTCAAAACTACATCAATTTTTGGCGCCGCCGACGCGGATTTGTATTAGGTTTTAGGTTTTAGATTTACTTTATTTCTTTTAGAATTTTTGTTTTCACGCCTTTGGTATTTTTTGATTCTTTTCAGATTTCGAGCGAAGCTACAAGGAAAGAAAAAGTGCTATAAAAGGAAGCATCGCCAAAGAAGGAAAGAAAAGAGGAATCCAAAAGGAGTGAAGAAGAATATTTTGTATATAGTTATTTTGTTTGATTTTTAGAAACTGTAAATAGGGTTTTAGTTTTTGTAATTTTTTTTTTTATTTTTGGACACTTTTTGGAATTTATTTTTGGACTGGACATTATATTTTTTAAACCCTACGGAAGGGTTAAGATTAAATATAAATTGTTTGCAGGGAAGGACGACAATTACGATACTGTCTCGGCCCCTCGGGTTCGTACACTGACATCGGAGTCGGTGGCCTGAGTCGACTTCAACGGTTCATCGCCCGTCTGGTACGGGAGGTAAAACTCTATCCACCCACGAATCCCCTGCCAGTGGGTTTTATTTTGTGTGACAACTCACACGCCTGAAATAGAATGTCGAACTGGTATTACAAGAGCCAATACAACGAATATCCGACTGAGTTTCAAAATGGACATTACTACTTTGACCATAATGTGAATAGTGGTTGGGAACATCATCCTTTTCAAGGTTATGGATCATACCTTGATGATCCCAATTACTATCCACACACGCACCGGTCATACGAGAAAAATTCTTATATTTATCCTTTAGAATAGTCCCTCAGGAAAATAGAGGAGTCGACACGTAAGTTAGCTGAGATGAACAACTTAGTTTATGACGAAAGAGAACTTTCTATAGAGGAATCCTTCAAGGTGATAGCTGAGACGAACGAAAGAATTGCTCGAAATAATCTTAATTTCCAATACAGTGTTTCCAATAGTACCCTTGAAAATAAGGATAGTTATTTGCATAATCAAGATGACGAGGATAGGATTGGTAACACTATTTTAGATGAGGTTCAACCATTTTCATGCTATTATAATGATGATTATGACGAGGATAGTGTTGATGAAGAATTTGAAATATGTAGGCATAGTGATCAGGAATTTGTTACTCCAAATGAACTTTATGATGATAGTGTTATTTCTGGTTCAGATCCCGATAATTTTAATGATTATTCACCTATTCAAAAGGACGAGGATTTGATTAGAGATAGCACTTCTTTAGATGATGTAGTATTTCCTTTTGATTACGAAGTCGATAATGGTTTAGAGGAACGAGTTTATTCTGAGAATACCGTTTTAGAGTCTAGCGATTTAGAAACAATGGTCTTAGACGAAGAAAATGAACTCGTACATCTATTAAATATGAGTGAGGATGCGTCACTTGAGTATAACCTAGAAGAAGCAATTGACTATTTTCAGGATTCCAACGATCTAGAAATTAAGGAAATTGTAGCTAGTTTATCTAGAGATACCCAAAACTCTAAGTTTGGGGGTGATTATCATTCTCCATGTGCCTTAACTCTTAGAAAGGTCCCTCACTTCGGACTTGACATAAGTGCCTCAACTATTTTGCAAGATTATCTTCATACACGTTTTCCTGAACCTAGTGATGTCCATAAGGAAGTTCAGTTGTTAGAAACCCATCCTCTGGTTGATGAGGTTAGACCAGGATATGATACCAAGATCGACTTTGTTTTCCCACCAAATATTTTTCAACCAATTGTGGGAACGTATAAATTTCAGATGTGTCAATAATTTAGTTTTGAGACTAAACCTTGATAAATTTGCTTAAGATTGACCACCAGTTTCATCTTGGTCGATTGTGTGAGTCAAAACTGATTGATTTTAAGGATCCGCAATTATTCAGGTTATTATTATGTGCTTTTAAATTTTTACTTGAGTTTCTTCAGACTCTAATACTTGAACCGGATCTTAGCTTTGAGGAATTCCAACCCATGAAAATATTTTATTTGGACCCAGTTATAGAACCTGAACCTGAACCACAGCTAGATGTAGTTGTCTTAAACAGGAAACTAGAAAAGGATGTGCTTTATTTGCTTATTTTCTTGACAGGTTGCAGATTCCTTTTATTTGTGATAGGTCTATTTGGTTTTGATGACCCACAGAAATTTCGGCTATTAGTTTATGATTCCATGAGGTGACTAATCATCTGTTAGTCTGGCTGAAGACGTTAAACTTAGCACTTCTTTGGAGGTAACCCAATATTCATGTGACAAGGTAATATCATTCCTTATCTCTTTTGCTTCAAATGGTAACAATTTCTCCTTGTTCATTGCTTTTAATTTCATCTTTAGAACGTTGAGGACAATGTTAGATTTAAGTTTGGGGGTATGGGAGAAACTTTTTAGTTGCAATATGAATAAATAAACTCCAGAGCCTAGAAATTTATGCCTATTAAGGATTGCACTAACCAATCTAAGTGGATGGAAGCATTTTGATTGTAGGAGTTGAGGAACCAATCTTATTAGATGGCAACATCTAAAGAGTCTATTCATAAAAGCACAAAGCTCAGTTCTTAGGAATAACATGATAGTTTCACCATATCTCGTTGAGTCCTTTTCTCTTCTTTTTGATGTTATTTTGTTTTTAAACTATGTTTCTCTAAGTGATTAGGTGGGGCTCACGATTCAAGTTGTTACCAATGCTAGGGTGAATTAGAGTGATTGAGATACCATGAAAAAAAAAAGATGAAAAAAAAATTGAGACCAGACCATTTGACCAAAAGTAATAAATTCAATAAAGTTGACCACTGGTACCTTTGTATATGCCAGTTGTGTTAACCTTGAGTTAGGTTATCGACCACTGGTACCCTTGTATATGACAGTGTGTTGATATTAGTCAGACTTGTATCTCAATCCATTAGGATTGGTTCATTTTGGCGGAGGCCTTCAGACAGATATGGGAAACTCCGTTCACTTAGTAAACATCAAAACCATCTATGTTTTTCTATATCCATCTTCTTGATATATCCATGTGATTAGTTTTGACTCCGGATATTGATGTCCATAGTGCAACTATCTGAGTAGAGCTCTGTCACTTTATATGAATTTTAGTATGCTTGAGTGCAAACTCGTGTACAACAATTGGAATTTCGCATCAGGTTACTTCCTCCTGTAGTCAATAAGTATGCCAACCAAGGAGATTCTTTAGTGCCTTCCAAGGTTTTGTGTAGATAGCTAAGGTCTAGAGTAAAGGTTTTGTGGGTATACCTCTTGTAAGCCCTCCGGAGACAACACTCCGCCACTAGGGACACTTAGGGGTTTAAAGGCTTATTGCATACGCTAAATGCAATCGACGATGCCTGCGTCAGTGAGTTAGGATTTTTATTTTATTTAATTTACTCGAGGACGAGCAAATAATAAGTTTGGGGGTATTTGATAGACACATTTTTGTGTCTAATTTGTCTCGATTCTATATATTGACAGTGCTCATTTTTGTACTTATTATGGTGTTTTATGTGTGTGTAGGTATTTTTGGCCAATAAACATTTTTGGAAAAATCGGCTCGAAAAGTTGCGCGGGGCATCCCGGAGGACACTTGATATTCGGATCCCTCAAATGGATAAGGGGTGACCAATTACTAAGGGGCGACCTAATTACTAAGGGGCATCCATTTCCAGGCAGCTTCTAAAGGGAGACCAGCACAGGATAGGGGGAGGTCATCTTCATCGTTTTAAAAACTGAAATTGGCGGGAAATTTTGTACATGCAACTGGCAGAGTTGGGGATTGATTCCGAAGGTGTTTTAGTGAGATTCAATCGCCAGAATTGATTGGGATGGACGTGATTCAACTAAACAAGCCTGGTATAGTCGTTTGTTTGGATCGAATTGGGCTAGAAACCGAGTTGGAGCTAAACAGGGAAAGTGTTTTTACACGGACCCTATTGAGATTATTTTTAGAAGTTCTAGAGAGACTAAAGACCTAAACCTCTTTCCAAAGATACATATCTATGTAAGGAAGAGTTTGAGACAATCGGGAAAGCTCAGAAACGCGTAGAACAATTTAGAGAAAAGATTATTGCTGTAACTTCCAAGGAAGGAAAGAAGAGATTTTGATGAGTTTTTGGGGAGATTAAATCGCTCTATTGGCTATATATAAGTTGCTGGGAGTTCAAGGGAGAAGGTCGAACAGTTTGGGGAAAGTTTAGAGCACCACAGAGTCGAGAAATCAAAGTTGCAGGAAAACCGAGTTTCTGCTGCTGCTGCTGAAGAACATCCGTTGCAAATAAGAACAGCGTCTCAAATTTGTAACGCTGCTACAGTGCTTTCTGTGACAGTGCGTTTTGTAACAATTACAATTGTTACAAGCACGCTGCTTTATTAGTTTTCTCTTATTTTTCACACTTTTGAGCTATGAACACCTATTTCGAGCACGTGAATAATATGAGGAGCTAAACCCCATTGCTGAGGCGACGGAAGAAGCCATTTTCCAATTATTATGTGGTAAATTCTATTTAATTTAATTTTTGTAATTCTTTTATGCTTATTTGCACTGAAATGAAATTGAATATATGGTTCTGATTAAGTGGTTGTGTTCTCAATTGATGGGTCATGCTTAGGTTAAGTCTTTTGATGGTCCATGCTTTCGATTTACAACTATTGTTTTGAGAATCTACTTGTCTAGGCGAATATTAGAATCACTTCAAACGTAAAGAGTTGCATAATTATTGACTAGATTAAATCACATAAAAATTGGAGATTGGTGGAATCCTGAGTCTCAGTGCTTTTTATAATCTTGATAACAATTTCTTTTTAAGTTTTCTATTTTAATTTGAGTCTAAAATCGAGTCCACACAATCCGAGTTGAACGAACTTTACTACCACTTTCAAAACTACATCACCTAGCAGAGTATGTGAACTGGTACCCAAAAATTAGTTTGTGGACCGGGTTCGGGTACTAAGATATTATGATTAGTATTCATCACAATAACTTTACTTAAATAGTAGTTGATGTCTTCAAGTGTCAACAATGAATTCTTAGTTCGATAAATAACGATTTCCGGACGGATACATCTTTAGAGTACACAAATTAATAAATTAACACTTACTTTCCATGGAAAATAACAAAAGATTAATAAGACATTAAGGAGCCAAGCTCAACTAAAATATCGTATGTTATTTTTGTAGAACGGGCCGTGAGTTATAACCCCAAAGGCGTCACTATCCATCCACAAAAAACCCATCAAAACAAAAGTAACACAAAAACCCCAAATAATATGAATATTTGGGGTTTTTGCATCAATAACCACCACTACCATCACCAACCACCACCATTACCATCACAAACCACCACCACCATATCCAACCACCACCACCATGTCTACCATCGATATATACCGGAACTATCATCACCAACCACTACGATCACCAACCACCTCTCATATACCTTCTCTTTTTGTGGATTACACTATGGCTGCCCCGGTCAGTTGTGCGTCTGCCCTTAGATTAGGTTGTTCGTGTCACTTATTGATCCGTTGTTATTTACCAGATTGGGTCAGTACACGTGTCTAGTGGTAATACGCTATCATTAGGGTTTGTCGGCCAATGATTGTGGTATTTAATCTATAAGGAAACCTAATTTGTTTTTCAGCTATGTATTAATGAGGATTGGCTGTTACGGCAGATATTTCTAATTTCCATCCAAATTCCGATCATTCTATCTTCAGTTCGATTCAATTCTGTTGCAATCTCTCTCGTTCTCTCTAAGTATAGTACAACTGGCATCAGAGCCGTTCCGTCCTAGCATCATGGTGGCTCAAACTTGCAAGGAGCTTCAAGAAACCAACAATAAACAATAGATCGAGATCAATAAATTACATTCAAAGGTAAACAATCTAGCCTTACAACTCAGTACTATACCTACTAAAGATGACCTTCAGTCGATGAAAACGGAAATGGATACTAGTATGTTGAATCTAAAAACTGACATTGAAAAAAGTTTAGACAAAAGTATTCAATCTCAGTTGGGAAAATTGTTTTCTACTCCAGATGCTTCTAGTTCTCATAATGGTGGATTTCATTCTAATTTTCATTCGGGAGGTCGATATTTGAATCACTTTCACAGAATGCCTAAGTTGGACTTTCTTAGATTTGATGGTGACAATCCAAAGAGCTGGATTCAGAAGTGTGAATATTATTTCCAGATGCACAATATTGCTGAGCTTCACAGGACAAAGATGGCAGGAATTCACATGGATGGTAAGGCAAGTAAATGGTATGATAACTTCTGTCTTACACAAGCTGTTATTCCTTGGCCTTATTTCTGTCAAAGTGTATGTGCTAGATTTGAAAACCCCGCTCAGGATAACATTGTTGGTATATTCAATAAATTAGCTCAAATCACTATTGTTGATTCTTATTTTGAGGAATTTGAATATTACAAAGCTTTATTACTAGGGGTGTACCATGATTTTCCTGAATATTACTTCATTGCTAGTTTCATTGGTGGCCTGAAAGAAGAATTAAGAAGTTCATCTCTTATGTTTGACCCTAAGACTCTACTTCATGCATTTTCCCTTGCTAGAATGCAAGAACAAACCCTTGCTATGCAACAAAAAGCAAACAAACCTACCACTAAATTTTTCTCCCATTCTTATTCAAACACCAAATCCATTCCTTCTACCAGTACCCCTCTAAAACCTACCCATATTCCACCTACTCCCTCAATTCCTCAACCAAAGCAAATACCAAACTTGCCTCTCAAAAAACTTACTCCGGAGCAGGTGCAGGCAAGGAAATCTCAAGGGCTTTGTTTCAATTGTGATGAAGCTTACAAGAGGGGCCATATTTGTAAGAAACAATACTTATGTGTACTTATAGGGGAGGAAGCTGAAGAAATTTATGCCACTGGGGGTGAATCTTCACATGACACTGAGGAGGAACCTGCTCTGGAAAGTGACATGGAAATCTCCTTGCATGCCTTGACTGGTAATATTTCAGGAGATACTATAAGAATTCCTGGTGTTTTCAAGAAACAGGCAATATTCATTTTAATTGATACTGGTAGCACTCACAGCTTCATAGACTCTGCTTTAGCTGCTAGCTTACAGTGTCCAATTGCTCAGATAGGTAATTTATTAGTCACAGTTTCTAATGGTGATAAAACTGTTAGTTCTAGTGTTTGTTCTCAGCTGGATTGGACTATGCGGGGTCACAAGTTCTGTGGTGATTTGAGACTACTTCCCTTAGGGGGGTGTGACATTGTGTAAGGTGCATATTGGTTAAAAAACCTAGGAGATGTACTTTTGAATTTATCTAAACTCTGTATTACATTTAAACACAAAGGTAAGAAGATAACTCTAACTGGTATTCAAAAAAAATCTTCACATAGTAAGATGAGTGGTTCTGTTGTGAAGAAATTTTTTCAGAAACATTCTCATGGAATAGTTGGTCAACGATTTTCCATTTCTTCCTCTCCTGCAAATCTACCCACCCCTCCACCAATCACTACCTTACTCAACTCATTCACTGATGTCTTCTCTGACAAAGCCTCCGTTCCACCCCAAAGGTCATTGGATCACCAAATTCCACTGCAGCCTAACTCTGCACCAGTAAACCTCAGGCCTTATAGATGCCCTTATCTTCAAAAATCAGTTATTGAGAACTTTGTCAAAGAAACGTTGCACTCTGGCGTCATCCAACCAAGCCACAACCCATTTGCTTCTCCCATTTTACTTGTCAAGAAAAAGGACAACACCTGGAGATTTTGTGTGGATTACAGGAGGTTGAACAACATCACTATTAAGGACAAATTTCCCATACCAATTATTAAAGAGCTGCTGGATGAATTACATGGCTCTAAGTTCTTCACCAAAATTGACTTGAAGTCTGGGTATCACCAAATCAGGGTCTCTCCTCCTGACATCCACAAAACAGCTTTCAGAACACACCATGGGCATTTTGAATTCAAGGTAATGCCATTTGGTCTTACTAATGCACCAGCTACATTTCAGGCCCTCGTGAACAATATATTTCAAGGTCACCTTAGGAAGTTCATTCTTGTATTCTTTGATGACATTCTGGTTTATAGTCCTTCCTTAGAAGATCATCTGCTGCACTTACAAACCACATTGGAACTTCTCAGACTTCATCAGCTGATAGCTAATTTCTGCAAATGTTCATTTGGCCAATCTAGTATAGAATACTTGGGTCATATTATTACTGCCGATGGGGTTATGGCTGACCCTAAGAAGATCTCTTCCATGGTGGACTGGCGCATTCCAACTAACTTGAAGGAATTAAGAGGATTTTTAGGCCTCACTGGTTATTATAGAAAATTTGTGAAGAATTATGGACTTATTAGTAAACCACTTACTGATCTATTGAAGAAGGATTCTTTCAATTGGTCTCCTGCAGCAACATCAGCTTTTCTTCAGCTCAAGAAAGCAATAACTTCAACCCCAGTTTTAGCTCTTCTTGATTTTACTAAACAGTTCATTTTGGAAACTGATGCTTGTGACTTGGGCATTGAAGGTGTACTCATGCAAGAGGGTAGACCTTTAGCCTTCTTCGGCAAACCTCTGGGTCCTAGGGATGCTTCCTTGTCAACTTATGAGAAAGAGCCATTAGATATTGTGCAAGCAGCAACTAAGTGAAACACTATCTCCAAGGTCAGCACTTCATTATTAACACTGACCACCAAAGAATTCATTACTTTCTTGAGCAAAAGATCTCTACCACCTTAAAACATAAGTGGCTTATGAAACTATTGGGCTTTGACTATGAAGTGAAGTATAAAAAAGGTTCAGAGAACTTGGTAGCTGATGCACTCTCCAGAAGACCTCATGCGGCTGCTTCTTGCAATTCTATTTCCTTGTCACGGCCAGTTTGGGCCCAAGAGGTCATTGCTAGTTGGATTGCTGACACTAAAGCTCAAGAAGTCATCACTCAGCTAAGTATTACCCCTCATACTACAACTCTTTTTTCTTATACAAATGGAGTGAGGTACAAGGGTAGACTCTATATTGGTTCCTCTGCTACAACCAGGTCAAACATTCTTAGCTCTCTGCATTGTTCAGCTGTTGGGGGCCATTCTGGCATACAAGCCACTTATATTAGAGTTAAATCTTACTTTTATTGGCCTGGCATGAAAAAGGATGTTCTCTTGTTTGTCTCTACTTGTGATGTTTGTCAAAGGAATAAGGGGGAAAATACATTTCCAGTTGGGTTACTACAACCACTTCTTATTCCAGATCATGCTTGGCAACACATCTCAATGGATTTCATTGAAGGTCTTCCCATGAGTGAAAGGAAGTCAGTTATCTTAGTGGTTGTTGACAAACTAACAAAGTATAGCCATTTCATTGGTCTCCACCACCCATTCACTGCTGCATCTGTTGCAAGGGAATTCATTACACACATCTTCAAGTTGCATGGTCTACCAGCTTCAATTGTCTCTGACAGAGACAAGATTTTCACTAGCAACTTTTGGCAAGACCTGTTCCAAGCTCTTGGCACTCAGCTCCATCTCAGTACTTCTTACCATCCTCGGACAGATGGTAAAACTGAGAGAGTCAACTCTTGCCTTGAAAGTTACTTGAGGTGTATGTGTGTCCACCAACCCAAAAAATGGCACACATGTCTTCCACTTGCAGAATGGTGGTACAATACCAATTACCACACCATCTTAAAGATGTCTCCATTCCAAGCCCTATATGGTTACCTTCCACCACACCTAGCTTTTCCATCAACTGCTACTACTTCTGTGGCTGAGGTTGAGTCTTATTTAAAACAAAGAGATGTAATGCTTACTTTACTTAAGGATGCCCTTCACAAGTCTCAAGAGAGAATGAAGTTTTATGCTGACAAGAAAAGAACTGATAGAGTATTCTCAGAAGGAGACAAGGTTTATCTGAAATTACAGCCTTACAGACAGACCTCTGTGGCTCTCAGGAGAAATTTGAAGCTGGATGCCAAGAACTATGGGCCATTTACAATTCTTCAGAAGATTGGTCAGGCTTCTTACAAGTTACATCTGCCAGTGGAAGCAAGAATCCTTAATGTTTTTCATGTCTCACAACTGAAGCAACACATTGAAGCCAACCACATTCCTTCTCCTTCACTACCTACACTGGATACTGATGGGAACTTCCTTGTCATTCAAGATGCTTCTCTGGATTCTAGGACAATCATCAGAAATGGTGTCTCTGTGCCCCAACTCCTCATCCAGTGGACAAATTCCCTTCCTGCAGATGCTAACTGGGAGGACGTGAAGCACATTACTCATCATTTTCCAAAGTTCAATCCTTGAGGACAAGGATTTGCTGATGGAGAGGGGTGTTTTCATATACCTTCTCTTTCTGTGGCTTACACTATGGCTGCCCCGATCAGTTGTGCGTCTGCCCTTAGATTAGTTGGGTCGTGTCACTTATTGATCCGTTGTTATTTACCAGATTGGGACAGTACACGTGTCTAGTGGTAATACACTATCATTAGGGTTTGTCGGATAATGATTGTGGTATTTAATCTGTAATGAAACCTAATGTGTTTTTCAGCTATGTATTAATGAGGATTGGCTGCTGCGGCAGATATTTCTAATTTCCATCCAAATTCCGATCATTCTATCTTCAGTTCGATTCAATTCCGTTGCAATCTCTCTTGTTCTCTCTAAGTATAGTAAACCACCACCATCATATCAACCATCAACTACCACTACTAGCAACCAACAACACATCCACCAACAAATAATAGCACTACCATTACCATAGAAAGCACCACCACCAACTAACATCACCACTAATCGAAAACAGTACCACCAAAATTTGGTTTCGTCAAAAACTTATTGTTTCATCATCTTTGGTTTCATGATAAAAAAAATAGGCAAAAATAAGATGAAACCAAATTTACTTTCATTATAGAATTTGATGAAATCGAATTTTGTTTGGGGTTTTTGTACCAATATTTAAAATTTTGGGGTTTTTGTATCAATTTTGTTTAATATGGAGTTTTAATGGATCCCAACATTTGAATGGAGTTTTTGTACTCCAAGTATGGTCACCTTGGTGTTTTACTACTATTTTTGTAAACGAGATTAAACTTAATTACATAAGACTTGAGCAATCCTCATCATTCATATCAAAAATTCATATAAATGCAACACTTGTAACTCTCAAGTTAGTTTCAAGGACTAATGTGGTACCGTTAGGTATAAGAGTGAGACATAGTCTCACCAGGTGTATTACCAAGTGATGCACTGAGGTTTTTCATGTGATGATTTTTCTTGTGTCTCTTATTTCTCCTAGTTCGTTTCCTTATAGAAGATTCTGATGAGCTTTCATGTTTGCTAAGCCGGTTAATGACACTTGAAATTTCCGAGGAATTTCTTGAGGTAAGTCTAGGACCTCTTGAAATCCTTTTCAAGGAATTAGAATCCGATATCCAATTCTTTGAGAAAGAATTTTTCTTCCTATCCTCTTTATCAGTAGGAAGTCTGATACTAGTAATATTGTGTGACACTACAAAGTGAGGATATCTTAGCTTATGCAGGTTCCGAGAGGATTTCTTGACATAATTCTTCAGATTTTCTACAGTTTAAAGATCGATTGAAGATGTAGACAAATTTTTCACTTTTTCAAATGTAAAAGTGAGCAAATTTGTATAATAATCTATTTTTTTTTCTTCGGAATCACTTCAATGCAAGATGGCCTTCTTTACGGTAGTGGGTACAACTTCGTAAATTAACACGAAACTTAGTCGGTTCATGATCTCTCTCGAACATACATACTGGATATTCACGCAATAGTTTTTGTCTAGTTTCCTTTCCCAAAAAAGAATTCTCAATACTAGGTAATGTCTCTGAATGTTCAAGGACAACATTAGGATTTGAGGATTCCTTAATCATAATTGCAGAATTATCATTTTTAAGGAGTTGATTCTGTTCCAGAACTAAAAGAAAATCAGATTCTGAAAACGCAAGGGTACCAAAATACACCACCACTTTTTTCTTAGGAAATCTGTATGGACAAACTCAATACAACTCCGAAGGTTAAACTCAATTAAGGAAAAGTATATAGAGTTATCTCTCTCTCTCTCTATCTCTCTCTTTCTCTCTCTCTCTCTCTTGCGATTAGAACGTTTACAGAAACAAATCCGTGAATCTAATCACAAAGAGATAACTTGGACCATACCAAAGACCATTGTCCAATCCAACAAACTAGATCACATGTGTCTACTATGATTGATCAACGCACAACCTGTGATATTTCAATTATAAAGACAAGCAGAGTGCACGTGCTTTGCACGTGAACCGCGGAGTTTCAAATACACCTTCTGTAATACCCGGTATTTTTATTTACCTATTCGGGTTGGGTTGTATACGAGTTAGGTAATCTTTTTGTTACGGTTATTTTTCTTTCCTTTGCCTTAGTCTATTTGGGTTTATTTAATTAGAAAGCTACTAGTTAGGGCGTAAAAATAATCACCTAATTATAATTTTATAAGTTAATAAATTTGAGGAAATTGAAAGGGTAGTTAAATATAAAAAAAAAAAGAAAAAAAAAAGAATTAGATTAGAAAACCAAAAGAACTAGAGAGAAAGAGAAGAAGATGGAGCTAGGTTTTAGTGAAGAAGGCTATGGAGAACTTTAGGATATTATAGCTAATAAAAGGTAGAATGTTTAATCCCTTTCTCTTTTGGTGTTTTTCCTTGTGTGTTCTCTTGTATGATTTTGTATAGTTAGGCTTCTGAAATTTATCTATGTAATTTTATGCATCCGACTGATGATCGGGTTAGTTCTTGTGATATATAATACGATTGGGTTTTACTGGTTAAAAATCGTAGATATTTGTGATATCTTTCATTGTGCTTTTGGTTTGCTCAATTCCAGGTTAATATGAATTTATCATGAATTGTTTGGTAATGATATGTAATCTGCCAAGTTTTTAGAATGTCATTGTAAATTCAATAAGTTTTGTTTGAACCGTTAGTTTTATGTGAAATTTGGATAAGTGGTTGTTTATTGAGTTATATAGGTTCTCCTGAAATTTTAGAAAGATCGGATGAATTATTCACCTTGACGTGTATGATGTAAAATGCTTGCAATTAACTTGTTTGCATAAATGCTTGATTGAAATTCATGTTGTTAAGCCATGGTTGCTTGTATTGTTTGTAGAAATGATTTCAAATATTGAAATGAGTTCATGTTTTTACGTTATATGGAATATCGTTTCATGCTAACGGCGGGTAATGATCCCCGAGAGTTAAATGGGTAATGATCCCCATGGGAACATGTGTTTCCCGACCATCGATGGCGGCTGTCCGTGCCGATAAACGACATGTGGCGTACTATGTATGAAAAGGGTAGTGATACCCGAGAGCAGATGGGTATGATCCCCATAGGAACTTTTGTTTCTGACCATCGATGGAGGCTGTCCGTGCCGATAAACGATAGGAGGGTGTATGAACCAAGGTTTTCGTACCGTGAACTCAAGGTTTGTTAGTGAGATGTGCGAAATATAATTCAATGAATTGTTGACCTAAAGTGTGGACCTAAATGGATGAATTGTGAATTGATGTGTTAAATCCCAAATGGATGATTAGTAGACTTATGGTTACTTGTTGTGATGACAATATTAATTTATGAATCATGTGTTGAAATCTAGATTAAATGACTTGTTGGAAACATAATTGGTGTTATGAACTCAGGTGTGAAATTCAAATGGATGAATTGTGTTATTATCAATGATGTAATGAATGGTAAATTGGATTATTTGTTTGAAATATTATTGGCGTTGTGAATTCATGATTGGAATATAAACAAGATAATTTATTAGAAACATTATTGGTAATGTGATTGTCGACTATTTCATTGATTCTCCGGAGTCGTGATGTGTTTCTTGGTATATGTATTTTCTTGATAAAAATGATTATGTTTGCACATCTTTAGAGAGTTGGTAATGCATTCTATTGAGCTTTCATCTCACCCCAATTGACATCTTTGCAGATTTATCAGAGTGGCGCAGCGAAAGCTAGGAATGAGTAGCTTAGTGATTGAATTGTTTATTTGTAATTGCTTGACATGTAATTTGATATCAATGTTTGTTGAGAATATAACTTAAGATATTTAAATAGTGAATTATTGTTTCATAAGGTTTCAATTTAAGATATTAATGTTTAAATAGAGAAATATATGCATAAGTCTCTTTCCGACCCGTAACACTTTGAGTTCGGATCTCCATACGGGTTTGACCTGGTAGGCTTCTAAAAGGTCCTAAAAATTATCCCCGGCAGCGGCGCCAAAAACTTGGTAGGCCCGGAGATGGGTATAAAAATTAAGCGTAATAAAAACGCGGGCCTACAGTAATATCGCAAGTGCACGGTTGTCGGTTGTAGCTCGTGCAAGTACGGGTCGATCCACAGAGATCGGGTGTGTTTTGTAGTGTTTCTAGCTATTTTGGGTTCTAGTTGCTATTGTTGGGCTTTGGATACCAATGGATTTTGGTAACCAATGGGTTATGATTGTACTTTGGGCCTTTGAGTTCTTTGGGAATGAACTGGGCTTTAGCTTTAGCCTATCAGTACACTAGGCTTTTGGAGAGAACTGTGGACTGGGCTTAACAGTTCACTTGTGAACTGGGATTGGTAGTGAACTAGGCTTTGGCCTTTAACCTAAACTGTGGCTGGGCCTTAATGAAATGGGCTTTAGTTTGTACAAACAATGGACAGTGGGCTTAGAACTGAGCTTGGGCTTTTGGGATTGCTGTGAGCCAAGCTCAGTTGCAGCAGCAGCAGCACAAGGCAAAGAAGAAGGAAAACAACAGTACTGCAGCAGCAAAGCTGGAGAAAACAGCAGCAACAGCAGCAGCAGTGCAAAGAAAGCAGCTGCACAAGCACTGAGTAGCAGGGTAGGGAAGCAACAACAGGGCAAAAGCAACAGCACAAGGGCTTCTGGCTTAGTAGCAAAAGAGGAGTGTAAACAGTGGCTCTAGGCCAAATTGGAAGCAAACCAGAGAACAAAAGAATGGCAAAAACAGCAAAGATTAAACAGACTAAAAACTAAACAGCAAAAGAAAGATGACAATGAAGAAAACAGTGTGAACAAGATAAATGAACCAAGGCCTAAGGCCAAGGGCAGGGATGTGGAGAAGAAGTAACAAAGCAAAGCTAAGGCATTCATCTAGAGTGGGAAGAGAACTAGCTTGCTCATTGTCACTAGTGAGCACTAGTTTCTCCCCACTACTCAATCAACACAATGCACCCAGGTTTTAACTTATCATTCCATTAAACTAACATTACATGGACACAATCATCAACAGGAACATGCACATTTAACAGGAACATCAACAGAATTATCATTAACAGGGGACAAACATTAACAATGAACAAAATTAACCTAAACAGGATACTAACATAACATTTGCAAAAAAAATCAAAACAATTAAAATAAACTGACATAGGACAGTGAAATTGATAAAGACAGTGAAATTGAAAATCAAAAGAAATTAAGAGTAGACATTAACATGGAATTAACATTTAACACTAACAGGAAATTAAAATTGAAACCCTAAATTGAAATTTAATTGAAATTTAAGAACTGAAAGTAAACCTAAACTAACCCAATTTTGGGGGAATCTCGGCTAGCCCAAGAACACCTTCTACACCATACCCATCTCTTCTATTTATACAAAAAAAGGAATGACGAACCCTAATTCCCAAAACCGAGAAAACTAGGGTTAGGGTTTACCTAAAATTCTTCACCCACGTCGACGACCCATGCTCTCTTCTTGTTCCTCCTGCTCTTCCCATGCTTCTATTGCTACTTCTTCCATCTCTGTCATGCCTATAACTCTATTTCCCTAATTTCAAAACCCTAAATTTGAGAGGGTTTGTGAAACTAGCGAAATAGGCTAATAGGATGGATGGGTTTCGATGTCTTTGATGTAGGGTGGCTATGGTGTTTGGTGGTGGCAGGACATGGTGTTTGGTGGTGGCAGGACATGGTGTCTCTGCAGAGGTGAGGGGGTGGAAGAGAAAATGAGGTCGATGGAGAGGAAGGAGGGGATGTTTGGTTGAGGTTAAATGATTCGGTTGCTAGGGTGTTAGGCGGGATATCAAGGTTCGATGTTCAGCGAGACTAAGCCGTGAGATGTGGAGCTGGTAGTAGATCAAACGGTGATGCGAAGGCAAGCGAGGAGCGACCGTAGGATGAAGGGATACAACGAAAAGAACGGTACTTGATGGAGTTAGGTACTGTAGTGTAAGGCGGAGATATCAAACTTCGATGAACAACAAGGGAGCAACCGTTGGATTCAACTACCATCTAATCTGAAGGCTTGGAATTTCAGCGCTGTGGTGCTTGGCAGAGACTTCAGATTTTGATGCTCTATGAAGGAGCGACCATCGGATGCTTCTGAGAACTGATCTGATGGCTGAGAACGGAGGCGTTTTTGTGTGTAGAAAATGAGGTTGTGCGCACCATTCTTCGCGGCTTCCTTGCGTGATTTCTCCCGGCTTTTCACTATTTTTCTGCTCTTTTTGCTCCGCAAGTCATCCAGACTTTATTTATCACCTAAAAATGCAAAATTAATTAATAAAAATATTTATTCTTGAAAACAATGAAAATACAGAATATGGGATAAAATGTAGAATTAATGCACAAAAGATGAGTTAAATGCCAACAAAAAGGGATAAATATATACAATATTTGGCACTCATCAAATACCCCCAAACCTGAATTTTACTTGTCCTCAAGTAAAACAAAACTAAGGAAATCCTAACTATACCACTGTCGCTGGTCTCTCGAATGCATTTAGCGTATGCACTAAGCCTTTTAAACCACTAAGTGTCCCTAGTGGACGAGTTAAGTCTCGTGAAGGTTTGCTTAGAACGTACCTACAAAGTTCTAGGTCAAAATATAAGCTCAGATTCCATCAAATGTGACATGTGCAAGACAGTTTAAGCTCACAGCAAAATGGAGATGTCAATCTAGCTATCAAGGCACAATCCCAGCACTGATAACAAATAAAGACATGTGATAAGAGTGTAAAGTGTATCTACACATGTGTAAAGAAAGATCTGAAGTTATGACTACTAATCACCAAGAGATAGTTTCTCAGGCTAAGAACCAAGGTCGAAATCTAGCTAGCTGTCCGGACTTTACGAGAATTGTGAATGAGTTGGAGGTATTTCACAATTACTCGCGTTGTACATCAATGGCATACACCCTCCTTGCTTATTACAATGAAACAACAAAATGACTATTTACATGACTCTTATTTACATTGACTATTCTCTTTTTATTTTTGGAACAAGAGATGATGGAATTGATAAATACTTGATTTTTTTTTTGTATTTTTCTGATATTTTTTTTTTTTTTTGAATAAGGAAACACTTTTGATACATATACAAAAGGAAACAAAAATTACATGACACTTTGTAAGAGGTAGCCCTTTTTGATGCACCCAGTTAAATTCGATGGTTGTCTTTCTTAATGTAACCTCCACCTTCTATCCCAACCAACCAAAGAACAAGCTAGTCAAGTTTCGTTCAGTATTCTAAAGTGATTGGCAATCGTAACTTCCTATCAAACACCTTGAAGATCGAGGCCATACATGTATTGGTAGATCGTGCGCGTGCAAATTTCTTATCACTATGTGAATTGTGCTAGAATCAGGGTGCCTAAATATCTAGACTAAGACTCCTAATAATTACATATTTGCACAAGAGTCAACATTTCAAGGTAAATGAGCTCCATTTTTTTTTATGATTTTTCATTTTTTAATTTTTTTCAATTTTGATTTTTCAATTTTTTTGGAATTTTTCAATTTTTTCAAAAAAAAGAAGGAGTTCGTTTTCAATTATAGCAAATTATCATGGTATCTACTCTATACCCCCAAACCTAAACTAAACATTGTCCTCAATGTTTCAAAATATGGAAAGAATTAAAATGCAACATATGGAAAGGGACATGCTGAGTAGAGTAAAAGGAGAGAGAATACCCGATTTCGGCGAAGCAGAATTAAAACTCCGTTATTCAAGGCAAAAATCCAACATTAGGAGTCACAATGGGAGCACAAATATATACAAAAGGAAATTTAAAAACATTATCTACAAGAAAATTTTGGGTTTAATGGGATTGGATTTTTGGAAAAAATTGGTTTGGTTGGGAAACATTTGGTTTGGGAAAGATTTGGAAAACTTTTGGTATTTAGGGAAAGAGTGGACCAGTTTAGTCCACATAGACTGGGTCCTCCAGGTTGGTTGTTTCAATGTCGGGTGGAAATGGCTCAAGGAATGGCTTTAATCTCTGCCCGTTGACTTTGAAAACGTTCTTGTTGGAGACATCCTCCAGCTCTACAGCTCCATGAGGAAAAACTGTGCGTACTAGGTACGGACCCTTCCATCTGGAACGCAGTTTTCCTGGAAAAAGATGTAATCGGGAGCATACAGCAACGATTTCTGACCAGGAGTGAGGATTTGCGCAGAATACGCTATCATAAAACATCTTCATCTTCTGCTTATATAACTTGGCACTATCATAAGCCTCATTTCTCAATTCTCCAACTCGTTAGTTGAAGTTTCCTTTGAATTCCGCTTCGTCCAGAGAAAAGTCAGCTCTTTGATTGCCCAGTAGGCACGATGTTCTAATTCCACAGGTAGATGGCACGGCTTTCCATACACTAGAACGATAGGGGGACATGCACAATTGGTCTTATAAGCTGTTCTATGGCCCACAAAGATCATTCAATCTCAAGACCAATCTTTTCTGGACGGGTTGACCGTCTTTCCGAATGTGCTTAATCTCCCTATTAGAAACTTCTACTTGTCCAATGGACTGAGGGTGGTACGGAGTAGCAACCTTGTGAGTTATGCCATACTTGCGTACTAAAGACTCAAAGTACTTGTTACGAAAATGTGAACCGCCGTCACTGATGATAGCTCTAGGGGTACCAAAACGTGAAAATATGTTCTCTTTAGAAATGACCACCTTGTGGTCATTTGTTCTGGTTGCTATGGCTTCTACCCACTTAGAAACGTAATCAACTGCGACTAGGATGTACAACTTGCTGTCAGACATGGGAAATGGACCCATGAAGTCTATCCCCCAAACATCAAAAATCTCCACAATCAAAATGGGGTTCAATGGCATCATGTTTCTCCTCGAAATGCTTCCTAGCTTTTGACAGCGTTCACAAGCAACACAATAATCATGGCAATCCTTGAACAATGATGGCCAATAGAATCCACACTGCAAGATCTTTGCAGCGTTTTCTTGGCACTGAAATGGCCTCCACATGCTTGGTCATGACAGAAAGATATCACATCTTTCTGTTCAGTGTTGGGGACACATCTCCTAATGATTTGGTCTGGACAGTACTTAAACAAATATGGGTCATCCCAAAGGAAATGTTTGACTTCAGCCAGGAATTTAGAGCGGTCTTGTCTCGACCAACGTGAGGGCATCCTACCTGTAGCGAGGTAGTTAACAATATCAGCAAACCAAGGAAGGTCTGAGATAGACATCAGCTGTTCATCTGGGAATGATTCTCTAATCAGCTCACATTCATCAATAGACTCTAAAGTTAATCTAGACAAATGATCAGCAACCACATTCTCACAACCTTTCTTATCACGGATTTCGAGATCGAATTCCTGTAATAAGAGTATCCATCGAATAAGGCGAGCTTTAGCATCCTTCTTGGAAAGAAGATACTTCAAAGCCGCATGGTCTGTGTATATGATGATCTTAGACCCTATCAGATAAGATCTAAACTTGTCTAATGCGAAAACGACGGCAAGCAATTCCTTCTCGGTAGTTGAATAATTGAGTTGGGCATCATTAAGGGTTTTGCTAGCATAGTATATCACATATGGTAGTCTATCAACTCGCTGTCCTAAAACAGCACCAACAGCATAATCAGAGGCATCACACATAAGTTCGAACGGAAGCTTCCAATCGGGTGGTCGGACTATAGGAGCGGTGGTGAGAAGGGTTTTTAATTCCTCCCATGCCTTCACACACAGCATCGAAATTGAAGGCAACATCTTTGGAGAGAAGACTGCACAGAGGTCTGGAGATTTTGCTGAAATCTTTGATGAATCGCCGGTAAAAACCAGCATGACCTAGAAATGATCTGATCTCCTTCACAGAGCAAGGTTGTGGTAGATGTTGAATGAGGTCAACTTTAGCTTTATCCACTTCAATTCCTTTTCTGAGATGATGTGTCCTAGAACTATTCCTGAATTCACCATAAAATGGCATTTTTCCCAATTTAGAACAAGGTTCTTTTCTTTACATCTGGATATCACGAGGGCAAGATGCTTCAAACATTCGTCAAACGAGGAACCAAAAACAGAGAAATCATCCATAAAGATCTCGAGAAAACTATCTATCATGTCAGAAAAAATGCTCATCATGCAACGCTGAAAAGTAGCAGGTGCATTACACAACCCGAAGGGCATACGTCTATAAGCAAACGTCCCAAATGGACACGTGAATGTAGTTTTTTCCTGATCTTCCGGAGCAATGTGAATTTGGTTATAACCGGAAAAGCCATCTAGAAAACAGTAGTGACTGTGTCCAGACACACGTTCTAGCATTTGGTCAATGAAAGGGAGCGGGAAGTGATCCTTCCTTGTTACTGTGTTCAACTTCCTGTAGTCGATGCATACTCGCCATCCTGTGGTTGTACGAGTAGGGACTAATTCATTCTTGTCGTTCTGAACAACAGTAATGCCTGACTTCTTAGGCACAACTTGAATGGGACTAACCCATTTGCTATCGGGAATTGGGTATATGATACCCGCATCAAGTAGTTTCAGGATCTCTCCTTTGACTACATCTCTCATGTTAGGATTAAGTCTCCTTTGCATTTCCCTCGATGGTTTGGCATTCTCTTCAAGGTTAATGTGGTGCATGCAAATGGTGGGACTAATTCCTTTGAGATCTGAGATGGTCCATCCTAAGGCCTCTTTGTGTTCCTTAAGTACTTCTAAAAGCTTACTTTCCTGTTCCGTGTCTAAACATGATGAAATAATGACAGGTAAAGTATCAGAAGAACCTAGGAATGCGTACTTCAACGTACTAGGCAATGTTTTCAATTCAAGCTTGGGTGGCTCAACAATGGATGGAATAAGCTTGGAATCAGAGAGTAGGGGTGTTCCACTTCATATTTCCTTTCAGTGACGTCCATTTGAGGTACAGATTCGAGCAGAGATAGGACGTCACTACAGTATGCATCATCATAGAATCAGGGTTAAAGTTCTCCATACATGCTTGAAAGGGGTCGACGGATAGAATGTTAGTCAACGAATCTTGCATTAATCCTTCAATCATATTAACTTCATGCACATCATCATCATCAAGATTCACAGGTTGTTGACTAATATCGAACACATTCAATTCTACCGTCATGTTACCAAAAGACAGTTTTAACACTCCATTCCGACATTGATGATCGCGTTGGACGTAGCCAAGAAAGGACGTCCTAAGATGACAGGAATGTGACAGTCTGGGTTTTGTACAGGTTGAGTGTCTAAGACAATGAAGTCTACGGGAAAATAGAATTTGTCAACCTTGATCAAAACATCTTCGACCACTCCACGAGGAATCTTGACAGATCGGTCTGCCAGTTGTAGAGTGATAGATGTTGGTTTCAACTCCCCAAGACCTAACTGCTCATAAACAGAATATGGCAGTAGGTTAACACTTGCACCTAGGTCTAATAACGCTTTATTGACCGTGTGTTCTCCTATAGTGCAAGAAATTGTTGGACATCCTGGATCCCTAAACTTGGGTGGAGTTTTGTTCAGAATGATGGAACTCACCTGCTCAGCTAAGAAAGCACGTTTTTGCACATTGAGCTTGCGCTTTTGAGTACACAAGTCTTTGAGGAATTTGGCATAAGCAGGGATTTGCTTGATTGCTTCAAGAAAAGGAATGTTGATGTTGACTCTCTTGAACAGATCTAACATCTCATTGTAATGGGTACTTTTCTGTTGATAGATCAATCTTTGAGGAAATGGGGCAACAGGAAGATGAGTTGGCAAAGGGACATTCACAGCAGTAGAATTGTCAGATTTTCCAACTTGCTCAGATTCTTTGGTTTTCTGGGGTTGTGGAGACGTGGAATTTGTATCAGATCATTAGGTTCGCCCACGTTGTTCTCGATGACTTTACCACTTCGGAGGGTGGTAATGGCATGGATTTGATCAGGTGAGGTTTCAGTGCAGGATGTTGTGCCTGTTTGAAATATCCTCTTTGGATTTTGTTGGGGTTGGCTCGGAAGTTTACCCTTTTCTCTCTCACATTTGATCCATCTTTTGATCTAGATTTTTCTGACTTTGCATCAAACTCTGGAACATTTCCTCTAGGGTGGATAATCTCTTGTCGGTATTGTGTTGAGGATGATGTTGTTGTTGAGAGTTTGATTGTTGTTGAGGGTTTCTCGGGTGTTGATAACCTTGATTGTTCTGATATCCCTGATTGTTTTGATAGCTCTGATTGGGTTGAGATGGTCCTCCTTGAGTGGGTCCTTTTGACCATGAAAAGTTAGGGTGGTTTCTCCATCCTGGATTGTAGGTCTGTGAATAAGGGTTATGCTCTGGTTTTTGAAACATGGCATGTGCCTGTTCAAGCCTAGACTCCTGGACTGCAAGCAAATCTGGACAATTTTGGAATTGATGGTTGGGGTCGTTACAAGCAGCACAAACAGACGAAGCGACATGTTCTCGGAGAGTAGTGGTGGAAGGTTTTGAATTTTTATGTAGTTCTAACTCTTCTAATCTCCTAACTATTGATGCCATGTTTGCTTCCCTCAAAATCCGCTTCAATCCTAAAAGCCTTTGCTTCGGATGTAGTCTTTCTGGTTTCACGGATGGATTCCCACTGTTGCGTCTTTTCAGCTACTTCAATCAAGAAGTCCCAAGACGCGTCAGCAGTTTTATCTACGAATAGACCATTACACATCGACTCAACCGTTGTTCGGGTGGACACATCTAGACCTTCATACAAAATTTGCACAAGTCTCCATTTTTCAAAACCATGATGGGGACATTGGAGCAATAATTCATTGAATCTCTCCAGGTATCTAGCTAAGGTCTCACCTTCTAATTGCACAAAGCTATTCAGACTTTGACGAATTGTCGCAGTCTTGTGGTTCGGGAAAAACTTTTTGAAAAACTCCTTTATGAGGTCATCCCATGTCATGATGGATTGAGGCTGTAAAGCATAGAGCCAGGCCTTTGCCTTATCTTTCAGGGAGAAAGGAAAAAGCCTTAACTTCAGGGTTTCGTCGGTCATTTGAGTGAAACGCAGAGTTCCACAAATTTCCTCGAATTCTCTCACGTGGTGGTACGGGTTTTCATTCTCAACACCTCTAAAAATAGGAAGCATCTGTATTGTGCTTGATTTCAGCTCATAATGGCCATTAGCCTCGGGCAGCAATACAAGAAGGTTGACTGGCTCTAGTTGGGTACATATAATCCTTGAGGGTACGGGTTCTCCCATTGTTTCTGGTTGATCTGGACTGTCTCCCTCAGAACTTAGAATTTCGATAGGTTCGTCTGGGTTAATTCTAACAAGTCTGTTTGTCTGGTCTCTGTAGGTCACAATCATGTCCTAGTAGGTACCTTAACTAACATGTTGGTCAGACAGAGCAATCGGAAACAATTTGGCCCACAAGGGTTATGAAGATTTGGTTTTGAATGGGTTTTGGTTTAAGAAGGGATTTTGTTTTTGGTTTAAAAATTGGGCTTTGGAAAATTTTGAACTAAACCTAGCATAAATTCACAACTCATAAAAGAAAATAAAAACAATAATAATAATTAAAACAACCATAAAAGAAAAAGAAAAATAAAAGAAAAAAAAAAAAACAAAAAAATAATTACAGTCCCAAATATAAAAAAAAAGAAAAAGAAAATAAAAAATTATTACAATCCCAAATAAATAATTAAATTAATTATTACAAGCCCGAATTTGAATTTAAATGAGGCCCAAGTGGGTTAACTCATGGGTTAGGCTTACTTGTTTTTGGAGGGAAGCCCAAAAATAGGCTTTTAGTCCCCTTTTAGTTGCACAGCCCAGTTGGGCTTTAGGATCGTCCTAAGCAGCTCACGTCCAAGCCCAGCAGCAAGAAGTGACTCAGCAACACAAGCCCAGCAGAACTGCAGCGAAGCCCAGCAGAGAATGAGGTTACTAAGCCCAGCTCAGTTGGTTCAAGCCCAGCACAAAGGTTGGATCAGAGCCCAGCAGCAGAGGGTGCACAAGCCCAGTTGACAGCTTCAGTTGGGCAGCCCAGTTGGCTTGGCAGGGCAGCTTGGCAGCAGGCACAGCAGCAGCACAGCAGCAGGCTTGGCAGCAGGCTTGCAGCAACAACAACTAAGCACAGCTCCAGCAGCAGTTAGCAACGTGAACAAGATAGCATGAACACACACACTAGGCAGCACAACAAGGCCACAACAGCTATGAAAACTTCAAATATGGCAGCCAGCTCCCCGGCAGCGGCGCCAAAAACTTGGTAGGCTTCTAAAAGGTCCTAAAATTATCCCGGCAGCGGCGCAAAAACTTGGTAGGCCCGGATATGGGTATAAAAATTAAGCGTAATAAAAACGCGGGCCTACAGTAATACCGCAAGTGCACGGTTGTCGGTTGTAGCTCGTGCAGTACGGGTCGATCCACAGAGATCGGGTGTGTTTTGTAGTGTTCTAGCTATTTTGGGTTCTAGTTGCTATTGTTGGGCTTTGGATACCAATGGATTTTGGTAACCAATGGGTTATGATTGTACTTTGGGCCTTTGAGTTCTTTGGGAATGAACTGGGCTTTAGCTTTAGCCTATCAGTACACTAGGCTTTTGGAGAGAACTGTGGACTGGGCTTAACAGTTCACTTGTGAACTGGGCTTGGTAGTGAACTAGGCTTTGGCCTTTAACCTAAACTGTGGCTGGGCCTTAATGAAATGGGCTTTAGTTTGTACAAACAATGGACAGTGGGCTTAGAACTGAGCTTGGGCTTTGGGATTGCTGTGAGCCAAGCTCAGTTTGCAGCAGCAGCAGCACACAAGGCAAAGAAGAAGGAAAAACAACAGTACTGCAGCAGCAAAGCTGGAGAAAACAGCAGCAACCAGCAGCAGCAGTGCAAAGAAAGCAGCTGCACAAGCACTGAGTAGCAGGGTAGGGACGCAGAACAACAACAGGGCAAAAGCAACAGCACAAGGGCTTCTGGCTTAGTAGCAAAAGAGGAGTGTAAACAGTGGCTCTAGGCCAATTGGACGCAAACCAGAGAACAAAGAATGGCAAACAAACAGCAAAGATTAAACAGACTAAAAACTAAACAGCAAAAGAAAGATGACGAATGAAAGAAAACAGTGTGAACAAGATAAATGAACCAAGGCCTACGGCCAAGGGCAGGGATGTGGAGAGAAGTAAAAAAGCAAAGCTAAGGCATTCATCTCTAGAGTGAGAAGAAGAGAACTAGCTTGCTCATTGTCACTAGTGAGCACTAGTTCTCCCCACTACTCAATCAACACAATGCACCCAGGTTTTAACTTATCATTCCATTAAACTAACATTACATGGACACAATCATCAACAGGAACATGCACATTTATAACAGGAAACATCAACAGAATTATCATTAACAGGGGACAAACATTAACAATGAACAAAAAAACTTACTAAACAGGATACTAACATAACATTTGCAAAAAAATCAAAACAATTAAAATTAAACTGACATAGGACAGTGAAATTGATAAAGACGTGAAATTGAAAATCAAAAGAAATTAAGAGTAGACATTAACATGGAATTAACATTTAACACTAAACAGGAAATTAAAATTGAAACCCTAAATTGAATTTAATTGAAATTTAATAACTGAAAGTAAACCTAAACTAACCAATTTTGGGGGAATCTCGGCTAGCCCAAGAACACCTTCTACACATACCCATCTCTTCTATTTATACAAAAAAAGGAATGACGAACCCTAATTCCCAAAACCGAGAAAACTAGGGTTAGGGTTTACCTAAAATTCTTCACCCACGTCGACGACCCATGCTCTCTTCTTGTTCCTCTGCTCTTTCCATGCTTCTATGCTACTTCTTCATCTCTGTCATGCCTATAACTCTATTTCCCTAATTTCAAAACCCTAAATTGAGAGGGTTTGTGAAACTAGCGAAATAGGCTAATAGATGGATGGTTTCGATGTCTTTGATGTAGGGTGGCTATGGTGTTGTTGGTGGTGGCAGGACATGGTGTTTGGGGGTGGCAGGACATGGTGTCTCTGCAGAGGTGAGTTGGGTGGAAGAGAAAGTGGAAGAGAAAAGAGGTCGATGGAGAGGAAGGAGGGGATGTTTGGTTGAGGTTAAATGATTCGGTTGCTAGGGTGTTAGGCGGGATCACGGTTCGATGTTCAGCGAGACTAAGCCGTGAGATGTGAGCTGGTAGTAGATCAAACGGTGATGCGGAGGCAAGCGAGGAGCGACCGTAGGATGAAGGGATACAACGAAAAGAACGGTACTTGATGGAGTTAGGTACTGTGTGTAAGGCGGAGATATCAAACTTCGATGAACAACAAGGGAGCAACCGTTGGATTCAACTACCATCTAATCTGAAGGCTTGGAATTTCAGCGCTGTGGTGCTTGGCAGAGACTTCAGATTTTGATGCTCTATGAAGGAGCGACCATCGGATGCTTCTGAGAACTGATCTGATGGCTGAGAACGGAGGTTTTTGTGTGTAGAAAATGAGGTTGTGCGCACCATTCTTCGCGCTTCCTTGCGTGATTTCTCCCGGCTTTTCACTATTTTTCTGCTCTTTTTGCTCCGCAAGTCATCCAGACTTTATTTATCACCTAAAAATGCAAAATTAATTAATAAAAATATTTATTCTTGAAAACATGAAAATACAGAATATGGGATAAAAGTAGAATTAATGCACAAAAGATGAGTTAAATGCCAACAAAAAGGGATAAATATTACAATATTTGGCACTCATCAAATACCCCCAAACCTGAATTTTACTTGTCCTCAAGTAAAACAAAACTAAGGAATCCTAACTATACCACTGTCGCTGGTCTCTCGAATGCATTTAGCGTATGCACTAAGCCTTTTAAACCACTAAGTGTCCCTAGTGGACGAGTTGAAGTCTCGTGAAGGTTTGCTTAGAAACGTACCTACAAAGTTCTAGGTCAAAATATAAGCTCAGATTCCATCAAATGTGACATGTGCAAAATAGTTAAGCTCACAGCAAAATGGAGATGTCAATCTAGCTATCAAAGGCACAATCCTAGCACTGATAACAAATAAAGACATGTGATAAGAGTGTAAAGTGTATCTACACATGTGTAAAGAAAGATCTGAAGTTATGACTACTAATCCCCAAGAGATAGTTTCTCAGGCTAAGAACCAAGGTCGAATCTCTAGCTGTCCGGACTTTACGAGAATTGTGAATGAGTTGGAGGTATTTCACAATTACTCGCGTTGTACATCAATGGCATACACCCTCCTTGCTTATTACAATGAAACAACAAAATGACTATTTACATGACTCTTATTTACATTGACTATTCTCTTTTTATTTTTGGAACAAGAGATGATGAAATTGATAAATACTTGATTTTTTTGTATTTTTCTGATATTTTTTTTTCTGAATATATACATCGTTTTTTTTTTTTTTTTTTTTTTCACTACAAGGACAACATTAGGATTTGAGGATTCCTTAATCATAATTGCAGAATTATCATTTTTAAGGAGTTGATTCTGTTCCAGAACTAAAAGAAAATCAGATTCTGAAAACGCAAGGGTACCAAAATACACCACCACTTTTTTCTTAGGAAATCTGTATGGACAAACTCAATACAACTCCGAAGGTTAAACTCAATTAAGGAAAAGTATATAGAGTTATCTCTCTCTCTCTTTATCTCTCTCTTTCTCTCTCTCTCTCTCTCTTGCGATTAGAACGTTTACAGAAACAAATCCGTGAATCTAATCACAAAGAGATAACTTGGACCATACCAAAGACCATTGTCCAATCCAACAAACTAGATCACATGTGTCTACTATGATTGATCAACGCACAACCTGTGATATTTCAATTATAAAGACAAGCAGAGTGCACGTGCTTTGCACGTAAACCGCGGAGTTTCAAATACACCTTCTGTAATACCCGGTATTTTTATTTACCTATTCGGGTTGGGTTGTATACGAGTTAGGTAATCTTTTTGTTACGTTTATTTTTCTTTCCTTTGCCTTAGTCTATTTGGGTTTATTTAATTAGAAAGCTACTAGTTAGGGCGTAAAAATAATCACCTAATTATAATTTTATAAGTTAATAAATTTGAGGAAATTGAAAGGGTAGTTAAATATAAAAAAAAAGAAAAAAAAAAGAATTAGATTAGAAAACCAAAAGAACTAGAGAGAAAGAGAAGAAGATGGAGCTAGGTTTTAGTGAAGAAGGCTATGGAGAACTTTAGGATATTATAGCTAATAAAAGGTAGAATGTTTAATCCCTTTCTCTTTTGGTGTTTTTCCTTGTGTGTTCTCTTGTATGATTTTGTATAGTTAGGCTTCTGAAATTTATCTATGTAATTTTATGCATCCGACTGATGATCGGGTTAGTTCTTGTGATATATAATACGATTGGGTTTTACTGGTTAAAAATCATAGATATTTGTGATATCTTTCATTGTGCTTTTGGTTTGCTCAATTCCAGGTTAATATGAATTTATCATGAATTGTTTGGTAATGATATGTAATCTGCCAAGTTTTTAGAATGTCATTGTAAATTCAATAAGTTTTGTTTGAACCGTTAGTTTTATGTGAAATTTGGATAAGTGGTTGTTTATTGAGTTATATAGGTTCTCCTGAAATTTTAGAAAGATCGGATGAATTATTCACCTTGACGTGTATGATGTAAAATGCTTGCAATTAACTTGTTTGCATAAATGCTTGATTGAAATTCATGTTGTTAAGCCATGGTTGCTTGTATTGTTTGTAGAAATGATTTCAAATATTGAAATGAGTTCATGTTTTTCCGTTATATGGAATATCGTTTCATGCTAACGGAGGGTAATGATCCCCGAGAGTTAAATGGGTAATGATCCCCATGGGAACATGTGTTTCCCGACCATCGATGGCGGTTGTCCGTGCCGATAAACGACATGTGGCGTACTATGTACAAAAAGGGTAGTGATACCCGAGAGCAGATGGGTATGATCCCCATAGGAACTTTTGTTTCTGACCATCGATGGAGGCTGTCCGTGCCGATAAACGATAGGAGGGTGTATGAACCAAGGTTTTCGTACCGTGAACTCAAGGTTTGTTAGTGAGATGTGCGAAATATAATTCAATGAATTGTTGACCTCAAGTGTGGACCTAAATGGATGAATTGTGAATTGATGTGTTAAATCCCAAATGGATGATTAGTAGACTTATGGTTACTTGTTGTGATGACAATATTAATTTATGAATCATGTGTTGAAATCTAGATTAAATGACTTGTTGGAAACATAATTGGTGTTATGAACTCAGGTGTGAAATTCAAATGGATGAATTGTGTTATTATCAATGATGTAATGAATGGTAAATTGGATTATTTGTTTGAAATATTATTGGCGTTGTGAATTCATGATTGGAATATAAACAAGATAATTTATTAGAAACATTATTGGTAATGTGATTGTCGACTATTTCATTGATTCTCCGGAGTCGTGATGTGTTTCTTGGTATATGTATTTTCTTGATAAAAATGATTATGTTTGCACATCTTTAGAGAGTTGGGAATGCATTCTATTGAGCTGTCATCTCACCCCAATTGACATCTTTGCAGATTTATCAGAGTGGCGCAGCGAAAGCTAGGAATGAGTAGCTTAGTGATTGAATTGTTTATTTGTAATTGCTTGACATGTAATTTGATATCAATGTTTGTTGAGAATATAACTTAAGATATTTAAATAGTGAATTATTGTTTCATAAGGTTTCAATTTAAGATATTAATGTTTAAATAGAGAAATATATGCATAAGTCTCTTTCCGACCCGTAACGCTTTGAGTTCGGATCTCCATACGGGTTTGACCCTGATCCGGAACTCGGGGTGTTACACCTTCATTCTAGTTAGACATTTTATTAGCATGATATGCAAGTACGTTCACTTTTTTGCACAAATTCGGATCAATCATGACCTTCTCCAAGCTAGTTACCTTATATGTAAACATAAAACCAACTAAATGCAGACTATAAATTTCAACAAACTTTGTCAATCATTGTGTTCGAAATCCTAAATTTCAACAAACCAAATGCAGAATCTATAAAAAGGAATAACGACATGGCATTGCTTCAGTTGATTATAGCCTCATCTCATGTCAACATCCTAACTTAGCTTTAAAGAGCATTTTATGGAAAATAACCTATTGTTTGCTAACTACTGTCGATTGAATCTCACTTATGAACAAACACCTGTATCATAAACAAATATTGAACTATGAACATAAATTAATACAACTCAGAACGGCAGTCTCGTCCATCAGCTCGTCACAAAATGAATCATCTTCGACAAAAAGAAAAGTCTTAGCGAAAAGAGTGGTTTCGTCTATGAAACTGAAATTGGTGGAGGAGGAGGGTTGTTTCAATTGAAACTAGACCTGGAAAAATTTAAAAATCGATAGAGTGATGTAAGTTGTACCTCCGTCAATTGATAAATTGATTAAGATTGTGAATGAATTTGGTGGTGGATCTGGTTTAGTGGTGCTGATGGTGTAGGGGTGGTGATGAACGACCGACCAAGGTGAAATCGAAATAGAGAAATTAGTCTAACATGAAATTTGTAGTGATGTGTTGTTGTTGGTGGTGGTGGGTTGGTGAGAAACCGGAGGGGGAAATTGGAGAAGAGAGGAGTTGATTATCTGAGTGAAAATGCTGGGTACAACAACCACACCCAACAATTAGTTTGGCAATCTGACAGGACTTACTCCAATATACTTTCTAGATAATCAACTAGACAGTCAGACTCAATCTAGAGAAAAGTATATACAAGAGTTTATATCTGTAACTCTCTATTCAATCTGCAATCATCAAGCAGAAATTTGCGAGCCCGATTGAATATAAGAGAAGTAACTTGAACGGTACCAAAGACCAACGTTCAAGGATCAATCAATTTCAATCAACAACCAAAGGTTGGATTTTCCAATTGATCGATTCAACGCACAACCTGTGATATTTCAATTATATAAAAAACTATAATGCGGAAAAGAAATAACACAGACACCAGAATTTTGTTAACGAGGAAAACCGCAAATGCAGAAAAACCCCGGTACCTAGTCCAGTTTGAACACTACACTGTATTAAGCCGCTACAGACACTAGCCTACTACCAATGAACTTCGGATTGGACTGTAGTTGAACCCTAATCAATCTTACACTGATTCAAGGTATAATTGCATTCCTTACGTCTCTGATCCCAACAGGATACTACGCACTTGATTCCCTTAGTTGATCTCACCCACAACCAAGAGTTGCTGACCCAAAGTCGAAGACTTGATAAACAAATCTGTCTCACACACAAAAGTCTATTGGAATAGATAAATTTGTCTCCCACAGAAATACCTATAAGTTTTGTTCCGTCTTTTGATAAATCAAGGTGAACAGGAACCAATTGAAAAACCGGTCTTATATTCCCGAAGAACATCCTAGTATTATCAATCAACTCACAATAATCTAATTCGTATGGATGCGAAACTAGATATTGTGGAATCACAAACGATGAGACGAAGGTGTTTGTGATTACTTTTTATCTTGCCTATCGGAGATTAAATCTCGAGCGAATCTTAGAAAAGGTAGTACTCAGACGATAGAATCGGGTAAGATCAGAACACGCAACTATAGAGAAAATAGTTGGGTATGGCTTCACAATCCCAATGAAGTCTTCAAGTCGTTAACCTACAGGGTCTCGTGAGAAACCTAAGGTTAAAGGAGAATCGACTCTAGCTATGCAACTATTAACACACAGAAGTGTGGGGATTAGGTTTCCCAGTTGCTAGAGTTCTCCTTTATATAGTTTTCGAGTCAGGGTTTGCAATCTAAGTTACCTTGGTAACAACATATTCAATATTGATCGTTAGATGAAAAATCTGATTCAACCAAGCTAATATCTTTCAACCGTTAGATCGAACTTAGCTTGTTACACACAAATGAAATGTACCCTCATTTAGGTTTATTTAACTGTACCTAAACATGTACCCCATGTTGGCTCAACAATAGTTACCGAAGTTATCCATATGAACACTCTCATATCAACCTTATTCATATTAACCATAACTAGTTCAAATGACTCAAATGAAACTAGTTAAAGAGTTTTTCAATTTCTATATTCTCATAGAAGTATACAAGAACACAATTGAAGCAAAATCGGTTTGATTCACTCGAATCAATTCATGAACATTATAGCCACGGTTTGTCAAGATTGTATTCCTTTTTATATAAATGTTTAAGTTCATGTACACAATCGATTTTAGAACTTTAACCTTCAAGTATGCAAACGGGTAAGCATACTTGAAATACCCGGACCAAGTTTGGGTTTCGCCAGTATGCAAACGGGTACGCGTACTTCTAATCCCAGCAGAAATTCTCGGACATGAACCTTACGTCAGTACGGAACGGGTACGCAAATTTAGGTTCCCGGATTTCTCAAGCCAACAGGTATGCATACGGGTACGCATATTGTGGTTCCCGGACATGGCTTACATATGTGCAAGAGTACACAACATGTCATATCCAATAATGGTTAAGTGTTCTAAACTCTTATTTCAATCATTGAAACTTTCTTAGAGGATGACAATAGCCGTTTTCACACACTATTAACATCAAAGCAATTTTCAAGTTATTGAAATAGTCATAATGAAACATTCTAAGTCTACACCAAATGATTGTATCACACAAACCATGTAAGATGTTACTCGGCAATTTTCACATGATCATCTTTTGACTTGCGTCAAAAATATAAGATGAACTTGGTCGAAGCGAAAGCTTGCCAACACATATTCCGAGAAATATGTAAGCGAGTTAAACTCGGCTGAAATCTCAAATGTGTATAATAGAAAACTATATTATAACACGACTTATGTGTCAATATAGGAGATAGAGTGCAAATAAACTTTCTAATTGATACATGAGTTTCAGTCTCGATATATCTTTTTGCTGATGAAGTTCCACAAGCTCTCCTTAGTAGTTCTTCGTCTTCAAATGACGAACGTTGTGAAGTCTAAGGCTCAACTACACAATCCACTAATGGAAAACAGAAGTTCCGCGACCGTCAGGACAATTCATATATACGAGTTATACAACCATTTCCAACCGTCTCTGTTGGGGTCTCTATAAAGCGCCGCTGTTTTGTACGACCCTTAGCCGTGGGTCTCAAAATAACGACGGATTTTAAGGGTTACGAGGTACAGACTCTTAGCCGTGAGTCTCAGATTTAAATTATAATATAAAAAATATAGATTCAGACTTGCTGAAATGCCTGAATGGCTAAATCTGAAATAATCTGACTGGAACTCAAAGTTAAGTCAAATGAAACTCAAAAAAAGTCAAGTCAAAGTCAAGTAAAATGGAACTCAAATGAAATCCAAATTTAAACTCAAACTTGAGAATTCCACATTCATTCACTTTATCCATTGGGTTTAAAATTACAGAAAAAAGATGAAATTTTGGCTCAATACAAAACATGTCCAAGCTAGGTAGCTAATAAGTTCTAACAACAAGATGCTAAACTAATAGACAATAAGCTAAAAACAACATGTTAAACAACAAAACGATAAGCTCCTCCGATGACGATGAACTTAACCAATACTTCATAAATGATATCAAGTAGAGCATCCATGTGTTGTGTCCCTGGTACACATACGACAAAGAACGTGCAAATCAATAACAGCACAATACATTTTTACTCACAAGGCACTTAGAACATATGTTTACTATAACTACATAATAATATAGATACAAGGTGCTTGATACAAGCCACTCGTGTGTACTGGCTATTTTTTCCATCAGGAATATAAATGGACTTGTATGCATATTGAGTAGTTCACATAAATATGCATTTGAGGTTTAGAAAGCTTACAACGAGGTGGATGAAACCTACCAAGAGATATTTAAGACCTGCACACGAAAAAGAAACACTAATTTTCAGCCTTCCGATCATGGAGATGCATGCCAGAGTAATAATAAGAAGTCTACGACATTACTTAAAACAGGTGAATGAACATTCTACCCATACCTTTCTCCCGAGACAGCAAGGACTCCTTCCATGACATCTGCGTGCCTAGATATAAATTTGGTAGTTGAGTGCATTACAATGGAATGATGGAAATGCATTAGTGAAAGCCTTAAAGCATTAGGGGGTCAAAATAAATCCTTGTTCGACTGATCAAGCACGATTTAACAGACCTAAAATCACATAGATTCTCTTTTTTAAGAGACTGGGAGACTAATTCAGTAGTTTAACACATGCATTTTGACACAACATCCTTCAGTTTTAGAAGAAAGGGAACCTAAACACTGTCAGGACATTTGTTCTTGTGGAAAAAGACGACGACGTCGAACTCATCCCTGATCTGAATCATAATATCGACTAGTCAATTTCCATATAGATACAATCAATTTATATAGCCTGAATTGATGTAACTGAGAGAAGTCGAACATCCATGAAACGAATGCAAATACCATCATACATATTAAAGATTGTAAGTGGTTCAAACAAAAATATGACATCATGTTGAAGACTCCGTGCATACATCATATTTCAGCAGCAACATATTTCACAAGACTTCTAAGCGGTGACCAGAACTAGAGCATTGACAAGGGAGTCCTAGTTCTCGTCATATTTTCATCCATCTTTCACTAATTGTAACAATAGCTAATGAGATTTATTAACATTGCAGACTTCATACTTCATCTAAATACCTATAACAACACATTCCATAAAAGAGACCAGAACTTAGAGCATTTACAGGGGATTCTTAGGTCTTGACATATTATCATCCTCTTTATCACTCAATGTACCTATAGCAGATGAGATTGCATTTTCGACATTGTAGACTTCATACTGCATTTAGCACCAACCAACTAGGTAATTTACTAATTTAGTAGATAAACGGCCAAAGAGTATGAAATATGTATCTCGAACATACCTATTCGTTGCAAGCTCCATGTTTTGAGATTGAACAGGGTGGTAATCTTTCGCTTACAAATTGAAAAGATAAAAGTGTAAGAAGGAAGAAACTCCACTAAGTATGTACTATAACGAAATGTAAGAAAAATCATTAAATGGGTTAGAAAAAGTGAAGTACTTTCAGTTTGAGAAAATTTGAGAAATATCTCCATCTCCGGATATCTCTATACAAACAAAATCACATGCATTTAGTCTACATACAACAGGAACTTAAAGAATGTAATCTGGCATGCCTTGCAATTAGAATTAGATATTAAACATCCAGTCCAAATTGTGATGTGGAGTAGACGACACCTTCCATTGTGTCTTGAAGAGTAATCTGCTCTCTTGTACTGACATGGTGATCAACATAATTACTGCATAACAGGGGGGCACAATCATATTAGCAAAACTCTAAATTGCTGAAAGTGACCACAAACTAGCACCACAAAAGGTAACCGGAATGTACAAAATGGAACCTCGGGACAGAGGTTCATGCGGAGTTACAAGTAGAACTCCACATTTCAAAGGGTACCATCATCTGGAATTGTGAGTCTTGATGTCAACCTGAATCCCATTGAGATAACCATCTAATCTATGAACATCAGCATATCCTTGCTAGGATAAGAATAGGGAAACTGACGCAGAAAAGTACCAAACAACCAATTAAAAGAAAGCTGTACTTTTACTGGCACCACATCTACATCACCTTTACAAGCTGAGGATTTTGACCCTTGGTCCACTTAATAAGTTGGATAATTACCTGAAAAGGAATACCCTGTCCAGGAACTACATTTTTCTTCTCAAGAACCACCACTGTCTTTCCAACAACATCAAGGTACGAGTTACTTGTCTACAAGAATTCCACAAAGATATAATGTTTCAGATATGGGTAATCGAGTGAGTACATTTCTCGTGTTGTCAACAAAAATACACAAATGTTCCAGCTGCTCTAAACAATAAGTCAGTAATACTATGCAAGAGAGGAAATACCTCGAGATGTTGCTCAACAGGAAAAGGAACCGTAGCTGATAGATCTTTTGATCCCTTGGGAAGCACCACCTGATGCATAATGTATAATACAATCAACTGGTATATAAAACATGTAATTGTACATCTTTCATTTCCATATCACTTAATAGATAATGGACAAAAGGAACCAATAATAATAAAATTAAGATTCTAACACAACTATGATATTATTTTGTACCTTCATGGTAAAATTTTCAACCACGGTATTAACAAGGGGACATCCGAAAGTGAAATTAAGGTAACCCTTGCCATCAGCTGACAAGAAAAGGAAGTCCTCCCATTGTAGTCTATACCCAATAACAAAAGTGGCTTTCCATCCTCCAAACAATGGATAACGTGGCTCAATTTCAAGCTCGGACTGTAGCAGAAAATTCCAGTTAAGAGTAATTTATTAAAGAATCCAATGAGACAATTTCTTAGTAAGAAATTTGTGCAGTACATGTAAGCTGTTTAAAAAAAAATTGAATTACTAGTGCGCAAGTGTGATGTTGAGATGTTCCCAATCCCATCGCGATAGTAGACTGAGTGACCTCGAGGGGGAAGTCTTGCAATTAGCTGCATAAATGAAGATACACCACTAATCAATGTCCTACATTGATATTCAACTCTCGTAAAAGACTCAACCTTATTGATGTTCCTTAACATGATAAGGTGATAAAATAATAGCACTATCACGGAAAGACACCAATGGTTCTGATTGACTGATCTCTTCAGAAAATGGTTCCAACGAACGTGTTCGTGCATAAACTCTTGCCCACAATATATTGCAGGCAGTGCCTAAATGAATAAAATAGTAGCCATCAGTATTAGAAAAAATCACAACTCCTTATCAAGATAAATCAAGGTATCGAACTATAAACTCAGTCATCAACCAAAACAACAAAATTCTGAAATAAGATGAGTTGTTCAGTCAAACATGAACAAGACCTTGATCATTTGGAAAAGTTATCAAAATCTAATCACTCATCAGAATAATAAGATCTTAATTTTGTAAAACATAGATTGCCAATCCCCAATTTAAGGTTTCATTTACAAACAAACAATCAAGTTAAAATATTCAACAACAAAAAAGTAGATAATCAAAAAACCTGTAGAAATTTGCAACTGAGAGAGTGTAAAACACATGAATCAAAAATGAATCCTTACAAAATGATATTGAACAAAAAAACTGAGCAAAATAATTGAAATTAAAAATCAAAAATGAAATTTATACCTTCCGAGGAGGTACAGGAGGAGGAATAGAAATTAGGGTTTCTAGTTCTCTAATCTCTCCCTCTTCTACATGGACGTCTGTTCCCAAGATTTTCATTTCCGCTCCAACTTTCACAGACCGCTAGACGTTGCTGGAGCATCTGGATAGTCCAACTCCCTTAACCTTACTTCCACTTCACTGACCTCCTACTTTCCCCCTAACCCCTCTCAAATTGCCATATCATCTTCTTATAGTTATCTAACAAAAATCAACAAATAAACACAGAATTATATAACCCCCAACATACCCATTTTCCCTAAACCCTGTAAAAACACTCTACAAGTATTGAATTTCTTAAGAAATTAAAAAATTGTAAGTACAAAAAAATAGTACCCGATTTAGACTCCTTTCCTTGGCACTTGAGTAAAATAGGTCTGTACTCAAAAGCCCTCAAGTTCTGAACTGCTGTGAAAAAATATCAGGAAAGTAGAATATGAATTAGGGTTAATAACCAAAAAATGTTATACAAAACTCACTATCATGAAGAAATCAAAAATTGCAAAGATCAAAAATTGAAATAAAAAATTTCAATACCAAGCAGAAAAAGAAATCCTCAGAAAAATTAAATCGTAGAAAATAAACAGAATTTATTAAAATCAGATTTGAAAAATAAAGGGTTTTTTTGTTCTCACCTTGTAAGATACATCTTGTTTAACCTCTTAAACAATCTGCAAAGAAAACCCACAAATTAATCAGTGAGGTGCAGATCTCCAAAAACAGATATTACAGAAAAAAATAATCAGAAAATGATAGTAAAGACAGGTGAGATAAGAAAAATTAAGGTTTATACCTGTTGATTTTCGAGAGAGAAAGTTAGGGATTTCTGATTATGATGATAAAAAACGAAGATAGGATTTTGGTAGTTGTTGATGAAGATAAAAGGATGTTGAAATAGAAGTAGTTTAGAAGATGGAGATACCTAAAGTAAAAGTTGCAGCAAGTTCATCTCTGATGAAGAAGTTGGAGAAGAAATGTATAAAAGTAGTGAGTGTGAAGAAGAGAAAGATGAGGCGCAGCTAGAAGGAGAACGAAGGTATTTTTATCCTCGATAATAACGAGGTCTCTTCTTCACGATTCAGCCATTCATATCATCTCAATCAATGGCTCAAATTTTAAGCATCTCCAGCCGTTCATCATACATCTGAAAGAGTAACTACAGCGTATGCCTACGTGTCTCTGAATCAGAGTTCCAAAAAGGATAAAAGGGTAAATAAATTTTATTATTCTGAGACTGCTTATTAAGCTCTCGGATGTGGTCCGGTTTTTTATTATATCAGAGACTGCTATCTATGGTCGGCGGTCCAGCTACCGTCAGTGAGGGTGTCGGATGTGGGTTGCTAAACACCCATTATCCACTAGTGATCTATGTCAGAGTCTGAGACATCTATAAGTAGACTAGAAATCAAGACTTATAGTTTTGATCACTAACATTGACAAACATGCTTGAGATAGCAACGCATGCGAGTTTTACCGAGCAGTATTCTAACAATATCCCCCTTTGTCAATTTTAGTGACAAAACTATCAATACATATGGATTACAAAATAAATAAAACTTTGTAGCTTCTCATCCAAATGCTTGATCTCTTTGGCATCTTCAACACGACTCGAAATCTTCGTCACTTCCATGTACTCCATGATTCTAAATTGTTCAACTCAGCATCATAGTTGTTAAAGATCCGAAGCGATAACAATGAGAAAACAAATGCTCTCAATCATTGTTATACAGTGTTATAGTATCATTACACAACATCAAAGTTCAAGTGCATCACAACTTAGACAACAATTCTATGGTGATATTATCACTCCCCTTAGTCAATACTTCATCTCGACATGAAAACCACTCCCCCTTACATAATGATCCGCAAACCATATGTATTTGTAGTATGAAACTACACATTAATTCTCCCCCTTTTTGTCAATATAAATTGGCAAAGGTACGAAAACTAGTGGGATCCTCATGAAATTTTCATAATACTTCATGACCAAAAGAGAATAACATACCAACTTATTTAGATGTAATCATATAGCCGAAGCTAAATGCATTCATCAAGGATTTTATAAAGATACAAGATAACTCCTACAATATTCCATAGACGCACTCTCCACAAAGATTTGACAATTAAGCACAAGTTCAAAAACAACTTTCCCCCATAAAATGTCATTCCCGAAAGAACAACAAGAGCAACCTTACTTTTATGAGAAAAGAAGGATTTCTTTGGACATAATCAAATCACATGAGAACATGAATTTGTATCCAAAAATCACAATTTAATTAGCCACAAAAATGATCTATTCAATTGGCCATGCTCAACATAAGAGAACTTACGGAGCAACAAAGTATATGCACAAAGATGTGGATCAGGGAAGGACCAATACTGCGGAATAAACAAAGATTCATTCTATTTTTCATCACTATTTACAAAATGGTATATAATAGACTTAGTCTTTGTAAAAAAAAGTTCATCCTATCTTCCATCAATATTTGCATTAAGACATAATAGGCTTAACTTTTTTTTGTCAAAAGTTCATTCTATCTTTTATCAGTAATTTTATACTGACATATAATAGAGATAACTTTGGAACAAGTATGGGATAGTCAAGGTTCACGGACGTAAACAACATATCCCATAACAGTTTGCAATATATGAAACCATAAAGATTAATACTACAAAAGTTATCTTCCAAATAACTTAGAATTTAAATAAATAAATTTAAAAACATTGAAGATGAAAATCGTTGGCAATAGCTATGTGTTCTCACAATAATGGCTATTCCAAACCCAAGTTTTCCTTCTTAAAAACACAAGAATAAAATTCTAATAAGAAGTTTCCTAGAAAATGTATAGCTTTCTCAGGGCATCTACAGAGAATTCCTTCTCATTATTGAAAAAACCATCGATAATGGGATCATTCAATTCCTCCAAATCTTCAGAAATATCAGTTAACTCATTAAGTTTTCTTTTCAGTTCACGCAGAGTTTCTTTGTTAGGGACAACATTTGTTCATAGTGATAAATATCTTCTAAAGATGAAATGATTCGAGATTTTAAATCATTTCTTTTTCTGATGAAATCCTTCACCATAGCCCTAAAGTTATTATCAGAATGAAAAACAGACAATAGGAAGTTGGAGGAAGAACCTGGATTATTAAACGCATCCTTCACCTTTCTTTTCCTTGAGGAAAAAATCTCTTCACAAAGATACACATTGACGGCTTCTACAACATCCCTTTTTGTGGTACCTCTTGTTATAGGAGCAATGAGACTGTATCTTTTAGAGAGAGAGAAGGTAAAGCACAATATTGTTCACAAAAGAACATAAATAGAGTCCCGGATAGAAAAACCCTAAAGAAAATTAAAAAGTATCTACGGTTCATGATCCATTATCTATCTCAACAACAAAATATTAACATGCTCAAAATAGAATAAATTTTTTTTACAAGACTTGAACAACCTTGAAGTAATAACTTTAGGGCTATGGTTTGTTGGATGAAATTCACAAGGTGACATCTCAAGGTTTGTTGGATGAACAGACTTACCTCGTCTGACTCTGATTCTTTTAGGCTTCTTCTTGTGCCCAGGCGTCACTGACTGCTTCTCTAGAGTCAGTTTCATCTTTTGCATGTCATTTTGAAGTTTGAAAATTCTTTTGTTGTTTCTTTTGAATTTCCAACACTTACTCTGAACATGACTTGCACTTACACAAAAAACAGCAAAACAAAGAATAGATTATGCTTTGTTGAGGTGACTCATGTTTATCACAACAGACAAGATCAGTTGATCCAGAACCGGTTGGAACAAATGAGTTAGTTGTGCTAACATTATTACTTTTGAACCCTAAACCTTTTGTGTTTCCAAAAGCCTTTTGACCAAACAACATTGCTGAAATTTTTTCTTAGCTTCCGGACAACCTTTGCAGGTCACACTTGGGAGAATTAATCTCTTTTTATTTTAGAAATAGGGTTCTGGTGAATTCATCATTAAGACAGTCAATCTCAAGAGTTTTCACCTTAAGTGATGATTCAAGTTTCTCCAACATATCTTTTAGTTGAATATTTTCCTAGTGAATTTCTTTACAATTGTCCAGGAATTCTAGGATCTCAGTGTCAGACTCGCATTCTGAACCGGATTTTGAGTTAATGGGAACTTCTGTCGAGAAGGCTGAAAATTTTATACACACTTCAGCAGTATGTACGACGTTGAGACACTGAGATACTTTCTCTTGAACTGAATCATCAGAAGCATTAGAGAGATAAGATAGTCTCTCAGATCTTTTGCTTTTCTTCACAATATCCTTGATGTTTTGTGTAATCAGTGATCTATTAGGATCAAAGTGATTAGAACATTCATCAACCCATGACAAGTTAGAAGCTTCACTTGTAATTGTCACATCATTGAATGCAGAGGGTCTGACTGTATTCTGATCATGATCAAGTAATTTAATCTTTCCAACAAGAGTATTTCTGGAAAGAGTATCAAGATTATTTCCCTCAACGATGGTATGACTCTTAGAATCGTATCTGGATGGCAGCGATCTGATAATTTTCATCACAATGTCCTTTTCAGGAATAGTCTTACCCAACGCAAAAAGATGCATTAACAATTCCAGACACTTTTTGATTAAACTCATCAAATGAATCTTCATCTGCCATACGAAGGTTTTCCCAATCAGAATTTAGGTTTTGCATCCTAGCTTCCTTTTCACATGTATTCCCTTCAAACAAGGTTTCTAAAATATATCCCAAGCATCTTTTGACCGAGTGGACGTAGTCCATGGTGATGAAGATCTGGGGTAATGGAATGAATGATGGCATTCAAACCGTCGAAATTTTACTTCGCAGCAAGAATCTCTGCAGGGTCATATGCACCAAGATCTTTTGGAACGATCGCATCTCCTACTGCAACAACGGGAACATCATAACCATTAACTACATAAACCCATGATTCAAAATCACGCTCTTGAAGAAAGGCACCCATAGCAATTTTCCACCATAAGTAATTTGATCCATCGAAGACTGGTGGTACGTTTATAGAGATAACACGTTTGTCCATATCAGATCGCTACAAACACAGACTTATAAGGTCTTTAATGTGTTTGCCTGCTCTGATATACCAACTGAAAATGCGGGGGTACAACAACCACAAACCAACAATTCGTTTGGAAATCTGAGAGGACTTACTTCAATATACTTTCTAGATAATCAACTAGACAGTCAACTCAATCTAAAGAAAAGTATATACAAGAGTTTATATTTGTAACTCTCTATTCAATCTGCAATCATCAAGCAGAAATTTGCGAGCCAAATTGAATATAAGAGAAGTAACTTGAACGGTAACAAAGACCAATGTTCAAGGATCAATCAATTTCAATCAACAACCAAAGGTTGGATTTCCCAATTGATCGATTTAACGCACAACCTGTGATATTTCAATTATATAACAAACTATAATGCAGAAAATAAATAACACAGACACCGGAATTTTGTTAACGAGGAAAACCACAAATGCAGAAAAACCCCAGGACTTAGTCCAGTTTGAACACTACACTATATTAAGACGCTACAATATTAGGTTTTCCAGTTGGTAGAGTTCTCCTTTATATAGTTTTCAAGTCAGGGTTTGCAATCTAAGTTACCTTGGTAACAACACATTCAATATTGACCATTAGATGAAAAACCTGATTCAACCAAGCTAATATCTTTCAACCGTTAGATCGAACTTAGCTTGTTACACACAAATGAAATGTACCCTCATTTAGGTTTATGTAACCGTACCTAAACGTGTACACCATGTTGGCTCAACAGTAGTTAACCGAAGTTATCCATATGAACACTCTCATATCAACCTTATTCATCTTAACCATAACTAGTTCAAATGACTCAAATGAAACTAGTTAAAGAGTTGTTCAATTGTTATATTCTCATAGAAGTACACAAGAACACAATTGAAGCAAAATCGGTTTGATTCACTCGAATTAATTCATGAACATTATAGCCACGGTTTGCAAAGATTGCATTCCTTATTATATAAATGTTTAAGTTCATGTACACAATCGATTTTAGAACTTTAACCTTCAAGTATGCAAACGGGTACACATACTTGAAATACCCGGACCAAGATTGGGTTTTGCCGGTACGCAAACGTGTACGCGTACTTCCAATCCCAGCAGAAATTCTCGGACATGAACCTTACGCCAATACGCGAACGGGTACGCATACTTAGGTTCCCGGATTTCTCAAGCCAACAGGCACGTGTACGGGTACGCATACTATGGTTCCCGCACATGGATTACATATGTGCAAGAGTACACAACATGTCATATCCAATAATGATTAAGTGTCAAAAATTAATGAAACCTTTGGTAAAAATGCTATACCACAAAATGTTGGTATTTCTAATGAAATTAACATACCAAAGCGATTAGTTTACTTGATAAATAGACTCAATAGGACTGCCGGGACGTGAAGGCATTATTGAACCCATCTGCGAGTTGTTGGAGTTGACGTCCTCCTTTGGATACCTTTTGGATGGCTTGGATGTTTGCAGTTTCAAAGAAGGTCCGACGGATACATAAAGTTTACTGTATTGCACCATCACAACCTCCCTTTGCCTTAAATGACACCACCACTATCTTTTCCAGGAAGGTGATGCTGAGAGGCTTAAATCAGTGCTTGCCCTGTTTTGATGCATAATGAATACAAACAATAACAACATTCATATCAACAGAGGTATGAAATTGGTTTTATAAACAACACAGTCTAAGTATGACGACACTCTGTAGTTCATTCCTTGGTGATGATATAGATTAGATGATCGCCGGGAAAGCAACCAATGTATTTTATAGGCATACATGCCACTAAAATGTGTTATGCCCAGGCTAAAAAATCACTCGAAGGAAAAATTCTATAATCCTTGAAAAAGCGGGGTCTAAAAACACCACCCAATATTTCTCTTAGCAATCTGTATGGACTAACTCCGAAACACTTTCTAGAGAATCAACTAGACAGTCAGACTCAATCTAGGTAAAAGTATCTCAAGGAGTTAATATCTCTCTCTTGTTTTGATTTACTCAAGCTAATAGAAATCATCGAGTCCTAATCAAACACAAGGAATAACTTGGACGGTACCAAAGACCAATGTCCAAGGACCAATCAATGATAATCAACAACCAAAGGTTAGATTAATCTAATTGATGATCTAAACGCACAACCTGTATTCTTTCAATTATAAAGATAAACAATATAATGCGGAGACTGAAATAACACAGACACCAGAAATTTTGTTAACGAGGAAACTGCAAATGCAGAAAAACACAGGGACCTAGTCCAGATTAAATACACATTGTATTAAGCCGCTACAGACACTAGACTACTCCAAGCTAACTTCGGACTGGACTATAGTTGAACCCAAATCAGTCTCCCACTGATACAAGGTACAGTTGTACTCCTACGCTTCTCATCCCAGTAGGATACTGCGCACTTGATTCCCTTAGCTGATCTCACCCACAACTAAGAGGTGCTACGACCCAAAATCGCAGGCTTTAGGAATAAACAAATCTCTCTCACACAGACAAGTCTATCAAAGGATCAATCTGTCTCCCAAAGAAGAACCCTAAAGTTTTTGTTCCGTGTTTTGATAATAATCAAGGCGAACAGGAACCAATTGATAACCCTGTCTTATATTCCTGAAGAACATCCTAGATTAATCAATCACCTCACAACAATCTTAATCGTATGGTAGTGAAACAAGATGTTGCAGAATCACAAACAATGAGACGAAGATGTTTGTGATTACTTTTATATCTTGCCTACCGGAGAAATCAAACAATCTCAAGCCAATCAATATGATTGTACTGTTACGATAGAAGATGCAAGATCAGATCACACAACTATGATAAAATTAGTATCGGTGTGGCTTCACAATCCTAATGAAGTCTTTAAGTCGTTAACCTGGTTTTAGAAGAAGAAAACCAAAGGTTAAAGGAGAATCGACTCTATCACGCAAACGAGTATCACACGTAAGTTGTGGGGATTAGTTTTGCAGAGTTGCTAGATGTCCCCTTATATAGCCTTTCAAATCAGTGTTTTTCCTTAGTTACAAAGCAATCAATATCCACCGTTAGATGAAAACCTTATTTAGATTCAAGCTAATATTTCTCAACTGTTAGATCGAAAACTTAGCTTGTTATACACAAATGAACTGCACACTTCTAGGTTTGTTAACCGTACCCAAACGTGTGCATTGTTGGTTCAATAATAGTTTAACCGAAAGATTAACCATATGAGCATTTCCTACCAACCATGTTCTTGTTCACCATAACTAGCTCAAATGACTCAAGTGAACTAGTTAAGAGAGTTGTTCAATTTCAAGGAAATATTATGTAACTACACAAGACACAATTGAAGCAAAGATGATTTGATTCACTCGAATCGGTTCATGAACTTTAATAGCCACGGTTTGCAAAAGCATTCCTTAGTCTTTTAAGATTAAGTTCAGAAAAAATCTTTAGATATATAACCTTCTCAAGTTCACAGACTAGGTTCGCGGACTTAAGACACCGGACAGAGTTTACAAGCTCTAGCAAAAATTCTCGGGATGAGAACTTCTCCGGTTCGCGGACTGGGTTCGCGTACTTGGCTCATGCTAGTAGTTTGTCAACTCTAGCAGAAATTCTCGGGTTTGAGAACTTCGGCAGTTCGCGGACTGAGTTCGCGGACTTGCCACTTGCCATACTTCCGGTTATCTTGATCAACGAAGTTCGAGAACTTCGGTTCAAGGAATTCATTGGTTATGTAATCTAAACTCTCATTCCAATCTTGAAACATTCTTAGAGGACGTTATACAGTTGTTACACCATTTCTCGTCAAAGCAATTTCCAAAGTGATTGAAACATTCATGAATTTCGTCCCTAGGTAAAGATAAACTTGGTCGAAGCGAAAAGCTTACCAACATATATTTCGAGATATAGATAGGCGAGGTATACTCGGTTCGAAATAACAAATGTGTATAATCTAGTCTATATATATATAGCATGCGACTTTTGTCTCAAAGAGTAGGATATAGAACAGATAGACTTTTGAGTGACGGGTAAGTTCAAGTCTCGACATACCTTTTTGTCGAGAAGTTCCACCGGTTCTTTGAGTAGATCTTATACTTGTATGATGAATCTCCATGAAGTCCTTGAGCTCAACTACACTTACTATCCTAGTCCGAGACTTAGCTATAAGAGACTAGAAATCAAGACTTATAGTTTTGATCACTAACATTGACAAATATGCTTGAGATAACAACGCATGCGAGTTTGACCGAGCAGTGCTCTAACAATTCTAGGTACTCGCACCTGTGTAGTCTAGGCGCACGCATGATGGCTTCGTTCCAACTAACACATGACTATTTATGCCCGGCGCAGTCCTACATGCAGGTTTATCGACGTCAAATGGTAACGCTGAAAGTGAAAGCACGTTCATTCTTTCAAATATTTCAGCAACCATAGAAGTTAATATCATTATGTTCCCAACAAACAAACAAAAATGTAATTGTACTGACAACATTTTAGGAATCTAAGATCAAGTTAGGTAAAGTAAAAGTAATGCAAGTCACCACCAATAGTTTGATGACCATCTTTCAGAAGAACATCGCCAGCAATTCCAAAGCTTCGATATCAACCTAGTAAAAAGATTCACATGTAATTAAGAAAAAAACTCAATTTTTTACAACAACAAATCTATTTGTTGTTCCCGTTCATTATCAACTTCCATGCTAAGCTGAGCTTGTATTCTCGGACAACGACGAACTGGACTCCCATTGTACAATTATTCTGGACAACTCAGAGTATTCAAAGCTACATCATCAGTAAAATTCTACATCATACTGTTTACTTAGATGTACAATTTCCTAATGCTGAAGCTAATGATTCTCCTAGCTAGCAAATTCCAATCTAACCAAAGATAATGACTGAAGTTTACAAAGATAACAGAAATTCCGCCAATGAACTTGTTGAATCCTAATCATAAATTAGTGAAATGCAATTTAGAATTCTGAGATAAATGTTTGGGATTTCAACAAAAAATGAATTTGGAAAAAAAAAATCAGCAGATAAGATTCAAAGAAGGGTGGTTAGAAATTGAAATTCATAAATTTCTGAACTATGGGTTCAAACAATTCATTCCAAATTCAGAAATCTAACTAATCAATTGAGTAAAATTCATAAGCCCAACAAAACAAATTAGGGTTAGGGTTTTTTATGCTTTTGTTACGTTAAAATAGCAACCTAATGGTATGTACTTACAGTTAATTCCTCCTCATTATTTTGGTTCTCCTCTTCTTCACCTCAGGTAGCAGCACATCCGTCAGTATCTCATCACCACCGCCTCAATTAGAGACTTCTTCTTCACCTCGGCTACCACCACATCCCTTAGTATCTCGTCACCACAACTTCCATTACAAATTTCTTCAGAAATTGAAGTAAAAATAACAATAACTGAACCTGGTTGAAGTTTTGATGGGATCAAAACCTCAAAGTTGCAAATCCAAATCAACTGTCTTTCATCTGTTCTCAAGATGAAGAAGAAGCATATTGAGAAAAGACTGAAAGCCCTTTCTGTAATTGTACCCATGAGTATTTTCAAATTTACGCGACTTACCAACTACGACTGATTTCTAAGGAATGATAGTTTTGTAATTACGGGGTATCCGGACCAAAAATAGGGTCGTACCAAAAACATGTCTTTTCTTTACATTAGTAAGTTAAACTTGACTCTAAATTCTTTTCTATGCATAATTGTTTAATTAGTTACGCGACATCGTCCCAAATGATAGAAAAGTGAATATAACTTGAGAAGTATGTGGTTAAGTCTTAACTTACCTTTTGTTGATGAAGTTATCCAAAAGCTTCGGTTGATCTTCGCCTTCAAACGGTAGAACGCAATGATGACTGACGTGATCCACTTTTCTCAACTACATTTCTATCCTAGTTCGAGACATAACTAATTATAGACTAGAAATCAAGATATAGATTTGACAATTTGACAATAATCTTGAGATAACAACACTTGTGAGTTCGACCAAGCAATGCTCTAACAAATTTTACTTTTTCTTTTTCAATAGGAAGTTCATCCATTTCTGATGAATGAGTCTCAATTAGATGTTTCTCATGAATCTCGTTTTCCTTGACAATACCCTCAAGTATACTAACCTTTTAAGTTTTTCGATATCGTCAGGGATAGATTCCATCATGTTAATGAGATCACGCTCTCTAACTAGAGACTTCTCAAGTTCATCAATATACTGAGCCTTTTTTTTCCTAGTTCCTTAATTCTAGAGACTTGAAAATCAATCATCTCAACATCCTTTTTTAAGCTTCTGGTTAGCTCCAATTCAGATTATGATATGAAGTCATTTGTGTATTTAGGAGTATGTCCTCTGAATTCGGAAGAATCATCTAAGGTGTTATCCTTTAAGGTAAATCCCAAACACTTGGAGTAATCAAAATCAATAGGAGACATGTTTGTACGTGAATACATATTCCTAGAGAGTTTCAAACACATACTTATTAGGTCTTAACCGTGTTTGCCTACTTTAATACAAATTGAAAATGTGGGGGTACTAAAATACACCACCAACTTTTTCTTAGGATACCTGTATGGACAAACTTAAATATAATTCCGAGAGTTCAATTTATGAATCTCAATCAAGGAATAATAGTTAAAGTTATATCTCTTCCTTTCATAATCAGAAAATTGACAACCAAATCTGTGAACCTGATTTACGTGTGAGAGTTCTTGGACGATCTCAAAACCAAATATCCAAGAATCGCTTAAGTCGTATCCAACAAACAAGGATGGGTGTATCTACTTGATTGAATAACGTATAACCTGTGATATTTCAACTATAAAGATAAACAATATAATGTGGAAAAGAATTAACACAAACACCAGAAATTTTGTCAACGAGGAAACCGCAAATGCAAAAAAAAAAAAAAAACCCAGGAACTAGTCCAGATTGAACACCAAACTGTATTAATCCACTACAAACACTAGCCTACTACCAATTAACTTCGGACTAGAATGTGGTTGAGACCGAATTAAACCTTCACAAAAATTTAGATACAGTCGCGCTCCTTACGCCTCTTGAATCCCGGCAGGACACCGCGCAATTGATTCCCTTAGATGACGTCCTTTACATCCTAAGAGTTACTTCAAATCAATTGAAGAGTTTAAACCAATCTGTCTCCCACATATAAGCCTATATGTATGATTCTCTTTTTGATTGTAGAAAAGGTGAGACTGGAAATAGACAAAGTCTAGCTAACCTCAAAATCCGGAGTTATGCTTCCTGAAGAGCATCTTAGATTATTATTCACCTCATAAGTATTAAACTTGTGGAATCAACAAAGTCTGAGACGAAGAGAACTTTGATGATTTCTATCTATCATGATTGATGGATCAACCTCAACAATTGATCAAGATTAGGATACTCGAGCTATCAAGATAAATAATAGTTGGACCTGGCTTCATGAATCCCTATGAAGTCTTTGTAGTCATAAACCTTAGAAGGGTTTTAGGAAGAGGGCGACTCTAGTTTACAACTAGGACACACAAAAAAGTAGTGTCATGATTCAAAGATCCTAGTTGCTTGAGGTTCCCCTTTTATAGACTTTCAAAGCATACGTTTCTTTAGGTCAAAGCTAAGATAGTTTTGGAGCCAAGCAATCAATACCTACCGTTCGATGAATGTTTGAAATGTGATTTACATATCAAGATATACACTCTGGTTAGGTTGAACCGTAACCGAACCGTGTTCAAAGATAACATTCAAAAATGGTTAGCCGAAACTAGCCGAATGAACTATAAGCTTAATCATTTTCATAAATACTTAAGACTTTAAGTTTGAATCACAATCATAAGTTATAATGTGATCAATCATGTCTATATAGTGTTCTTAGAGATTTATTAAAATGTTAATTATCTCACAGAAATAATTTTGTGCATCTGAAAGTATTCGACAGAGAAAGTACGTGTACTTCAGCCTTGTTAGGGACTATATTCATCATGGTACATATACCGGGTTGTTGATGGTGGTTTTTAGCTTAGGGTTAAAATCATAAAACCTTGCATCTGACGTCAATCTGCAATAAAACAGTGTCGTGAGTACTAACCTCTCCACCGACATATTTATTGAGCCATTCGATATATTTACATGAAATTTATCCAGACTGGCGAATGTAGCAACCATCCCAAACACTCTGTAAATTTCGGCACCTCGCCAATACAAGAGTCACTGAGTACTTTCCTGTGCTATGTTCCCCGGCAGAACCCTTAATATTGGTATGGCATGACGGATTTATGTTCACTCGCAGCGGAGTAGCATGAACCTCCAAGTACCAAAGTTAAGGCCATCGCACGAAATGATCAGACGGAAAGCACACTGCATTCTGTAGATAAGGATTTTTTTGGCAGCATACAAAATCCAGCCACTTATTGTGATAACTCATAAAAAGCTCATAAACCCGACTAATTTGCAAAATTAGGGTTTCGCGGCCCGCGCAGTACACTAGACCCCGTTGGTCGAAAAACTATGCTTAGCCAAAATAGGAGATTAAATCCGCCACATCGCACTAGAAGTTTGGCCACGCCCTAGCTTGTCGGACCCACTTCCCATTGACCAATCGGGTCGCTTTAAATCCGCTACACTCACACAGAAGTGTAGTCACGCCCATGCCTGGACGGCCCTCTTACATTAACCAATCAGGTTACTTAAAACTCGCCACAGTGTTGAAAAGAAGGAAACTGTACCAGATGGCCGCAAAGCCAATTGGTTTCCCAAAAACGCACCAGCACGCCAAAGCAGCATGCCAAACATGCCTGTATATGGTGGATTTTCGACAAAGGGTAGAATTGTAAAACTATACTCCAGATTCGGTAACCGGATGAGTATTGAGGCTCATGTCTCTCGTCAAAGCATGAAAGCTCATGCCATAAAATCTCTGACTGAGAAGGCCGTCTCTCAGAGTACATGTAGATGTGTAGTCTCTCAGCTGAGGCCACGACACATCTCATGAATACTGAGCAATTTCAGTAATTACTCCGGATCCGGCAATCGGATGAGTATCGAGACTCATGTCTCTATGCATGAAAGCTCATGCCACCTCTGATGGAGAAAGTCTCTCAGGGAAGATGAAGATGTGTAGTCTCTCAGCTGAGGCCACGGCACATCTCATATTGTATAGAATCGAAAGATTGGGCGGCTCCTAGACAACATGTCTTCTAGTATAGAGCGAAGACGTCTTCGGGATGTAACCATGTTTTCCCCGACTATGCAAGAGGAATATGACACTCCAGCAAGTTCATATTGCTCAACCCTCAGATAATTAATGCTCCTAGACAGGAAGCCCTTCTAGTATAGATCCAGCAATTAATTATCTTAAATCGTATGAATATACAACAATATTCTACGAGCCGTCGTCTGAATATCCAGCAATATTCTAAAAGTCGTCAATTAATCGCCTGAATATCCAGCAATACTCTACGATTCCTCGTTATATTTCATTACTTCAATATGTGGTTCTTCCCAGCATAATTCCACAGGTTAGTAATAAATATTCAACGAAACAGGCATCTGAGCATAGAATAAGCCCTGACAAAAATGGTGCAAGTGTAGCAGATAATGCACAGACCAGCATTTTGAATGCACGAACGAGCATTTTGAAAATACGAACGAACGAGGAACCTATGCAAAATAGGAAGGAAAAATAATAATAATAAAATATTAAGCAAAAGCGCCAGGGGACTAGGCTCACCAGCCGGCCAGTCATGCCGTGACTAGTCCCGCGCCCAATTTTAGATTTTATCATATTTTTACTATTTTCACGATCTCATGAAAATCCTCTTGTTCGAGCAAATTTCCTTTATTTCAAAGAAATTATCTAAATCACATGATTTTATCAAAAATAATAAAATTAGGGAAAGGTGTCGCGGGACCGAGCACCAGCCGGCCATGTCTTGGCTATGGCCAGTCCCACACCTCACTTCCCATTATTTTATTATTTCTTCTCAAATTATGAAAATTCCTTGATTTTATGAATTTTCCCTAAAATCATGAAAATTACCTAATTTCATGTATTTTTATCTAAATCACATGATTTTATCAAAAATAATAAAATTAGGGAAAGGTGTCACGGGACCGCCGGCCGGCCGGTCATGCCTTGGCCGTGGCCGGTCCCACACCTCACGTCCCATTATTTTATTATTCCTTCTCAAATTATGAAAATTCCTTGATTTTATGATTTTTCCCTAAAATTACCTAATTTCATGTATTTTCTCTAAAATCATGGAAAATATTAAAAAATTAAGAAAACTTGTGGGATCGGGCTCTAGCCGGCCGGCCATGCCCTATCCGGTCCCACACGCCCATTATTTTATTATTATTTGGTCTTTTGTTTCCTAATTTCATGAAAACTCCCTGATTTCAACAAAATATCTTGATTTTCAACAAATCTCTTTGATTTTATGAAAATTATCTAAAATCATCAAAATCATCAAAACTCCACAACCATTGTCGGTCCCACACTCCCATGTCTCTCATCTCATGGAAGTTCCCTAATTTCGCCAGACTCTCCAGTTTCATGGAATTTCCCTTAAATCAGAGAAAAATACATAAAATCACATAAAACTGGGAAAAGCATGTGGGACCGCGTGTCAGCCGGCCAGCCATGCCCTAGCCATGGCCGGTCCCACACCTTGTAATTCCTTGTTTTATTTATTATTTTCATCATCTCATGTATTTTTGCCGGTTTCAACAAAACCATGTATTTTGCATATTTTCTCCAAATATTGCTCAAACGTGCACCAGAAAATATCAAAATTCTCAGGACTGAAGAGTGAACATTATGGTGACATGGGCACATACCCTTGACCGACCAAGGGTGACCCTGAGACTTGCAAACAGCTGGTCCCGCGTGCTTTAATGATTTTAACCTAATTTGCTCAGCTGCTCATATTAGGTTCAAACTCTTTCCAAACAATTGGAAGTTTGCTCAAATGACCATCTACTGGTCCCACGGCCATCAAGAGATGGTCCCATGACCTCTTTTCCGGTCCCTCATATTTTCCATAAAACCAGGTTTTATGATTTGTCGCTCACACGAGCATTATTTCAGTAAATGATTAAACCAACATTTAATCATTCTTTCACCAACTGGTCCTCAAGAGACTTTGGTATTTTTGCTCATTCGAGCATCTGGGCGTTATATGGTGAACCCGTCATTCCATGTATCCGGTCTTATGTGATTTGCAATAAATCATTATCTCGGTAAAATTAGGGTTTTGAATCCAGAGCTCTGCAGAAACGGAATTCTGAGCAGATTCGAATACTCTGATAATTTTATGTTGATTCCATGTGTATTTATTTTGCTCGACCCAGCAGTCAGTAACTTAAGTTAATATTTTACTTGGTCCAGCTACCAACAATTCATTAAAAGAACGATATTTGTTCAAACTAGCAATATTTGCTCGAACTAGCAATATTCGCTCGAACCGGCAATATTTACTCAATTAGAAATATTCGCTCAGACTAGCAATATTTTCTCAAACCAGAGAATGTTGGTTCAACTATCAATATTCAACAATTTAGTAACACAGTTTTGCTCGTCTTAGGTTATGATGATACCACATCTTAGCAGACACGTTAAATTCATGAGTTTCGAAACATTTACTCACACATGTTCAACTCAGCGCTACATGGACTCATCGTCCCATAAAGTCAGCAACTGACTCCAAAATCACGAGATTTCAATCGTGTCACATGGAGGGATATTAACTAGGGTTTTGGTCTGGCGGTCTACGACACTTTTGTTCACCCACAATGAGAATGTGAGCAAGTCGTGCAATCAGTTGGAAGAGTCAAAAAAGTAGTGGGTGGATATTTAACCAAGTGTCCGCACGATGAGTAATTGGTTTTAACATGATTTCCCCATTTCCCATTCTCTGATTCCAGCAACTGTCACACTTCATGGGATCATGGTTTTCAACTGCGGCATTATAAAATGTCCCTGAATCCTGATTGAAAAGACAGAAGTTTTCGAACACTCGAACAACATTCGCCAAGACGAGCAATTTATCATCAAAGTTCATACAGACAATCTTTCGTCTACACGAACTCACAGAAATTACTCTCAATTGAGCAAAATTCAATCATTCAGAGCATTTTCACGCTGAATTCACAACACACCTACAATCTCAGATCACCATTGATCTCACGTATTTCTCAGCTTCCCTCCTACAGATCAACCCATCCTCTCTTGTGACAGAATTGACTCTGGAACGACCATTGTTCTTGGTTTAGGCCGGGGTATTACAGATTGATCTCTCGAACTTAAAGCACTCTCTTCTTACAGTGCATCTGTGTAAGGTTCAAGATTTCGCTCGGTTCAAGGAGTCTCCACACGGTCGACTCTTCAATTCCGTAAAAGCCACCAAATCGTTTTCCCCCACTCACAGATTGGAGTTCACAGTGGGAGATTAATCTCTCGGTTGCAATCTCACGATTTCATAAGATGTCTGGTCTTAGGTCTGGGTTAGTTACAGGTTCCAACACAAACGACGCTAGTACTAGCAATAACAACAATGACAATCAGAATATCCCGGAAATGATTCCGGCCTCCAACACTGACGGTGGTGACATTACTCCTCCTCACGCTGAAGATCATCCCCTTTTCGGTCGACACCCTGAAAAAGTCAGAGGAAATCCACCACCTACCATTGCTGATCTTATCAAAGTGCAGGAGACTCTCGCAAAGAATCAGACGGACATGACTGCTACAGAGAAAGAGCTGTGTAATTATCTCAAAACTCTTACTGATAAGATGACAGATAAGACTCAAGAAAATAGAAAAGATAAGGAGAAATCCTCAGATATTGCTGATCCTGAAGTAATCCCAATCCATACAGTGGATGATGATGAAATTGGAAAAGCTGCAGATTCATCAGCAAAGGAACCATCAAATTTCGTTACTCGGGAAGACGTGGAGCTCCTTATGGAGAACCGTGGAAAAGACAAGACATCACATGTCCATCGTCACCAACCTCCTTATCCTGCCGCTACGCAGAGGATTCCCCTTCCAAAAGGTTACATTTCTCCAACTTTCACTCTGTATGACGGAACTGGCAATGTTCGAGAACATGTCTCTCGTTTTATCAAAGCCTTGGGAGAGCATGAACATAACCATGTTGTTCGTCTCAAAGAGTTTTCAAAATTCTTGAAAGGCAGAGCATACACCTGGTACAACAACATCGCACCGGGGACTATCAACAATTGGGGATAAATGATCAACGCCTTCTACAGGAAGTATTTTTTCGTGTCAGAGCAAGTCACTCTCTCTGATCTTGGAATAATGTTCCAGAGGGTCAGTGAGAATCCCAATGATTACGTGAAAAGATTCAGAGTCCAGGCCCTGGACTGTCATGACCCAAATGTCACAGAGCAGCAGCTAGTAGATTTGTGTATCAACGACATGCTCCTGGTCTACAGAGCTCTACTGGAGAATCTTCGATTCCAGACTTTCTCAGAACTTCACGAAGCCGCGAAGAGATCATCAACCACTGCACCTGCTCTGTTAGAAAGAGCAAAGTCCACAAAGACTGAGGAATCACGTGACACTCGAGGAAGCAGACGCCTGATCAACAAGCAGTACAACCTGTAGTCCTCTACAAACGCTGTTGTAGAAGGGAGCAAGCGCAAGGCTGAATCCCCGAACAAGCATGCTGCAGCTCCTCCAAAGACGCAAAAGAAGGACAAACCAGAGACACAGGCTCCTGGCCAACGCACACATGCTCCTGATGATGCACCTGATTTTCCTCTCCCCATTGGTGAAGTGCTCGAACTATTAGACGCCTGGATCCAAGATGGTGCAATCAAATTTCCATACGTCAGGAGAGACCCAACTGAGGAAGACATGGAAAATCCTCGTTACTGCCGATTCCACAGGTTCGTCAATCACCCCACAAGTAGCTGCAAAGTTTTGAAACACATATTCAGAGAAAAGGTTGAGTCAGGAGAACTTAACCTTGGAGCCGAAGGAGTACACAGAGATCCTCTTCCTGTCAGGACTTTCTCTATTTCTGAACCACCAGTCAAGGAAGCAGTTCAGTCATTGATAGAGCATGTTTGCGAATTTCTCTATCTATCAAAAGCACAAACAGGAGACATGTTCACAGCTTTGAACCACATAGTGTCTGGGAAACTCCTAGCGATTCCAGAAGTACCTTCTGAACCATCGGCCACCGAAAAAGAAATGTATGAGTGGGGACTGCTCACCACCGTGCATATTAAAGGAAATGAATTCAAAAGAGCATTTGTTGATGTCGGCACCGCCGTTAACATCATCCCTTTGAAAACTCTCAGAGCTGCTGGCATTACTCGACAAGAGGCTACTCATGCTCCCATAGCAATCAGAAACCACGAAGGAATCTCCATAGATGCATACAGCTTCATCATTCTCAAAGTTACGTAGAATTTGGTCTGCACTGAGACCAAGTTTTACATAATTCGAGAAGATCCTGGATATGACATGATCCTTGGAAGAACTTGGATTCATGCTGGAAGGGTAACTTCAAAGCTTTCAACACACTCTGTCGCCGACAAAGACTCCAAGTCAGAAGAAGAAATAGAGGACGCCCCACCGTTTGGGCATCTGGAGGAAGTAAAAACCTTGATGGGACTTACGCAAGAACCTGGGGAAAATCCACATACCTTTGTCAAGAGGTTTCGAGCTCAGGCAAGTCTTATTCCTCTTCATGCTCCAATATTACCAATGTTCAAATAGGATACTTTGATTCAAGGACTTAACCCTACAAACGATTTAGCAATTACCAAAAGTTATGAATGGATAACTTCACCTCGCCAATATTATACCCAATGGTTGGGTTTAGAGCTTCTCCAAGTTGGTCATTCTATCAAGAGGTTTATTGCTGAGGACCTGGCTAAGCACGACATACAATATGATGGGTAGTTTCCTCTACATGAATGTCCATACGCGCCACAACCATGGAATCGGAAAAATATATTCAAGGCGCGAACTACTAAACCAAACAAATTCAAGGAAGAGGATTTGGTTTTCAAGGCGGCTAAACGAGATCTCCACTCTGCAAGGAGATCCAATTGGGAAGGACCATTTATGGTTGCTAAGTCCATAACTGGAGGATACTACAAATTGATCAACACAGATGGTAGAACCCTGCCAGTAATTCACGAGAATTGGCTTAAGGCGTTTATCTGAAATTATTAAGCATTTGAGGTATTGGGCGTTTGAGCACTCATGACGTCTGGATTTGGCATTTAGGATTTTCTTTCATTTCAATCCCCCCAAAAAGTTTGTAATACTTTCAATCAGTATTTGAATTCAACAATTTATCATAAATTCAATTCACTTTACTTAAATCTCTATCAAATCAAAAATCAAAGAAAATTCTCAGTCACAGACTCGACACATATCAAAGAATCAAAACCCAAATAAAACCTCACATCTCTCACAGAGTTCAATGTTCTTGATATTATGGAAAGGGAACTAAAGAAATCCATCAAAGAAATATTTATGCTCTTCTGCCTCCTCCAAGACTTTCAAGGCTGCCTTTTCCGCCTCCAGCTTCCTGGTTAGTTCGGCAACTTCATTCATCTTCTTCAACACGGCATCACTGGTAGGGAAGGGAACATCACCCTTTACTGCTTTCCTGATAACTTCAAGTCTTTGACGGAGCCACTTCATATTGAAGCCAAGATCTTCAGCATTCTTCAAGTTGTACTCCCAATCAAAGAGTACGTCTTGGGTAACAACATTTCTGGCTGTAATCCGGATATCATTTATAACACGCAAGATGACTTCTACTTGTCTCGTCAAGAAATAACTGCGTCCTGGATCCTGAGTAACAACAATGTGTCCATACATTTCCCACAGTTCCTTGTACATAGCAGCATATCCGATGGGAACGCTAAATCCTCCAACAAGCTGGTGATATGGGAGTAACTCACCAAATTGAGGATCAAAGGAAATCCCTGCAGTAGGATACTCGTGCACTATCATCTGGTTCTCAGCTACTGGAGCAGCATCGATAATCATAGAGACGATTTCAGAGGAAGTAGCTTCTGCTATTTCGGGTTCGGGTTCCACCGTCTGAGGCACAATTGGAGTTTCTTCTACCTCCACGGCATCAACGACCAGCACTTCATCATCTTGAGGCACAGATATGGAAGTATTGTCATCAACAACTCCTAGATTTCCCAAACCATCATTACTGGATTCATGATTCCCAACTTCGTTGTTAGGCACCTAATGCGAAGATTACATGGGATTAGAATGATTCAAGGGGAGAAATCCAATACAATCATAAAATTAAGAGAGTAAGTGAACTAACATCATCTAAGTTCCTTATCATACATCTAAGATGTGTACAAGTAGCATCAAAGTCATGAAACACGTTTTCAAAGAAACTCAGCTGAAGAAATTTTACACTGCCCTGTGTTCAATGACGAACTGGGAGCAATTGGTGTAGTTAGTTGGGTTATATACCATTCTCTTCGTATGGAAGTCCTCTACAACATGTCAAAATTTCATGGCAATTGGGAACGAGCTAGGAGGTGTGATCAAAACATCGGGCAACATACAATCTGAAAAAGTTCTGAAAGTCTCCTGGAAGTTTACTATTTCGTCTTTTTCAGGCCCTAAACGTGCTCAAAACTTAAAAAGCTTCTTTGAAAGCTTGGAAATTTTCCGGGCTTGAATATGCATATGCAGATCATGAAAATACTCCAGATGAAGATTTTACGGCGTTTTTGGTAAAAAACTGGGTTCTGAATTTTCTGACGACGAAGTTCGACCAAGTTTTTCGTATATACACATGGATTCTCATTCATTCATTCACAAATCAGCACTTTCATACTTCTATGAAGAGGATGCAGGGTATATACTCACTTTGGGGGTCTCCGAAGTACTCAAGGAATTATGATTGTCCGTATTAACGACAAGGGGCTCATTACTTCTATTTGGCTCCGAATCTTTGGAAGTGCCTTCGTCTATATTCTCAGAGGAAGATCGAACATCAGCACTTTCCACCCATGACGACATCCTCCTGGACATATTATCAAGTAGTTAGCATTTTCACATGAAACATTTATGTCTGATGGTAAAGGAAATTACTCACGGCGACTTCTTCTTCAACGTTCAAATCAGAAGTCGTCTGCCCAGCAGCAGAGAATCGAAGACCGTCAATACTAGACGGAGCAAAGTCCTGTGACCAAATAACAAATATTGGTTTTGAGATCCTGATAATGCGGATGGAAGAAGTCACAGCGGAAAAATATCAACAACTCACCAAAAAGGCGACTGGGGACTTTATGGTGTTGGGCAACAACTTGCAATTCTTGCTCCTGCCTTCTCCACCGTGGGCAATTGCCTCGCCTCTGAGAAATTCACTTCAATTCGAGGTCTCACAGCACGACCCTCCTGCAAAAGAAATTGATGTGATAATTAAAGACGATTATACGAGTTGTATAGGAATATGCAAAAGAATACATACTGGTGAACCTCCTGGAGATGTCTTTCGCTTGTCACCACCAGAAATATTCCTTAGTCTGGGACGAGAGGCACTCATCTCAGAAGAAGGAGGATCTTTCACTAAAGGTTGGACGGACGTCACATAATCATTAAGACGCTCAAGCTGCTGATCCCAGAATTCCATGTAGCCTGGAGTCACTACGTAGTTCGATCAGCACAAGGGAACCAATAAGAGCTCCCTTCATCATGTGTGTGATCTAAGCAAGTCTTAAGTTGTTCCATGATGGTCTTCTCCTTCTGAAGGTTGGAACACATTGGTCCATACCCATCTGACGGGCGGCTCTGTCAATGTTATACTCCTCCACCGAAAAATCTCCATACGTTGTGATATTAGATGACCGGGAGTGCAACTCAGCATGAAAGATCTTTCATCGCTCAAATCAGCACCAGATTTCAAATACTTACTTTCTCCAGCATTGAAAGTCGTCAATTGAGAAACGTGAGGAGGAACCACCACCCAAGGACGGAAGTTGAACTCAGACTCGTCATCTAATACGTCAATGAAGCGTGTCTTGGACTGAATTTCTTCGTAGACCAGCGCATAATCCTAGCGTTGTCTTTCTCATGGAAGATACGTCGAGCATCAGCAGAGTTCAGACTTTGTAAGACACTACGGGGAATGGGTGCATAGTTTCCGAAACGCTCCCACATCAGAGCTTGGAGAAACATCGTGTTGGCGTAGCATTCAATCTTCATGAAGCGTTCGAAACACTGGATCTACGACTAAAGAGTCCAGGTTAGAATATAAAGAGCCCAAGAATAAGCTACCTAGCGGAAGTTGTTCACCTTGAGCCAGCTTAATAGCGAAAGGAATTACAAACGGCTTCAACAAGGTACCAGCATCTTCAAACACATCCCTAGACAGCCATAAGCACAAGAAAGCAGCAATAGACAACATACCGTCGGGTTCATCAAGAGGGACGTCTCGTGGCCACCAATGTGTCAACCAATGAGCGTAACAACCTTTACCAAAAACCTTGTTGATTCTCTCCATCTCAGCTGTTAAAGTTTTGGAAACTGCTTTCTCTTCCGCTGTCCAAAGTTCTTCAGGAAAGTTACCTGTAATTGGAAGATGCAATAAAGCAACTACATCTTCCAAGGTAATAGTGAACTCTCCCAGCTGCATATAAACGTGTGAGTTGGGATGCACGCGCAAAAGAGCTACAATACCTCGTGCGTCATGAAAGATATACAAATCTCCAGATGTTTGAACGGCCCTGGTAATTTGTGCTCTATCCAGCATAGCTCTAACACGAGAAATCCTAGCATGTGTCTAGACCATCCCGAGAACTTCTCTAAGGGGCGTCGAGAAAGCTTGAATTCAATCATTGAAGCCTGGAATAGTCCTCGTTCAAGACAGAACCGAATAGCAGCACGAGGAGTCACCAATTTCTTTTGAGTGACCGTCCTGGGATTGATCAGAAGGCGATATACCGGGGACTTGAGACGATTTTCGGGCTCCGGAACTTCAAAGAATGTGTCATCTATGTTTGGGACATTCTTGACTCCAGGTGTTTCGTCTTCCTCACCAACGGAAGTCTCATCCGTGCATGTTTCCTCTATGGAGATATCATCTGCACACCTTTCATCTCTGGAAGCATCATTGGCTGGAGAATCAGACATCCTCGCAAAGCTGCTGTGAAATCCACACAATGTTCAGTCATCCGCGAATTCAATAAGATGATGGAATCATGCAAATTAAAACGCCTGTCTACAAATGGTAAATCTTGAACTCTTACCTCTTTCAATTTCACTAACAATAGTGATTGCAATACAAGAGTTAACACACGAAATTAGTTCGTTCCTTGAAACCTGCAGTAACGAACAAAACTTTATTAACCTTCAAAATTGATTTTCTCATAAAATCATATACATAATTTTCATAACGTGAACATTCACACAACTGAACTATGAAATTTACAATAAGACATGACTTCATCATAAATAAGTTGTCTAGTTTGAAGGTTACTCAAAACCCATGTCTTGATTTTACAAATCAATAATTAATGCAATTTGTTCATATAAATTTTCAGAATTTATCTAATAAGAACAAATCCATGTGAATAAAATGTCATCATGTTTCACATAAAATAGTCACGGCTACATATATATTAAAAAAAACTATTTTCCTTCGTATTAGCGTTTTATTAAAAAACGAAGGTTTATGCTAGTTTTGTGAAAGCTCACACCTATTGTGATAAAATACTAATTCTCATGAAAGCTCATAAATAAAGTTTTATACTGGACATAAATTTACATACATAAAAATATATATGTCTATTTTCCTCGAATGAGCATTATCCTTTAAAACGGAGTTTATTTCGGTTTTGTGAAAGCTCACATCTATTAAGGTAAAATCTTGGTTCACATGAAAGCTCATACACTAAGTTTTATCACTGGACCTAAGTCCACATATATAAAGAAATCTCTCATAAATCAGGGATTTTTATTAGTTTTCAAAACTAACGATCGAACGAACATACGTTTGATAAAACAAGGGTTTTTCTACAAAACTCACATCAACATATACATGTATAGAATTTTAACATGATGGAAGCATGACACCTCATGAAATCAGCAAACTTTGAAAAAAAAAATTAACGCACCTGACGGCGCCGGCCGGAAATTGACCGGCGATGATCGGACGGCGTCGATTCCCGGGAATTTTTTTTCGCTCCTGCTGAGTCGGACGTGAAGGAGATGAAAGGTGGTGGACGTGTGAAGATAAAAAAAAGGATTAATTCCCTTTTATACCTAATTTTATTTCCAAAACCTAATTCCATAAGGATTTCCTTTTGGGCCCGGCCCGTGAATCCTAAACCAACCAAGGTTCCACCATCGAATCAGCGGTTCTACATCAATTTATGTTCACTGGATGATGTTCTATTATGCCACAGAGGTTTCCGCTCAAACCATGGTTTGCTCATTCAGTCGAAATCCGGTAATATCTTATCTTATGACTAAGTTCAATTACTTATTTTGTCTGTACCTGGAAAATCACCATTCAATGCTGACTGAGGAACATGACTGTTCCTCAGTAAGCAGGGGACTTAATGTAGATGGTGGATTTTCGACAAAGGGTAGAATTGTAAAACTATACTCCAGATTCGGCAACCGATGAGTATTGAGGCTCATGTCTCTCATCAAAGCATGAAAGCTCATGCCATAAAATCTCTGACTGAGAAGGCGTCTCTCAGAGTACATGTTAGTCTCTCAGCTGAGGCCACGACATCTCATGAATACTGAGCAATTTCAGTAATTACTCCGGATCCGGCAATCGGATGAGTATCGAGACTCATGTCTCTATGCATGAAAGCTCATGCCACCTCTGATGGAGAAAGTCTCTCAAGAAGATGAATGTGTAGTCTCTCAGCTGAGGCCACGACACATCTCATACTGTATAGAATCGAAAGATTGGGCGGCTCCTAGACAGCATGTCTGCTAGTATAGAGCGACAACGTCTTCGGGATGTAACCAGTTTTCCCCGACTATGCAAGAGGAATATGACACTCCAGCAAGTTCATATTGCTCAACCCTCAGATAATTAATGCTCCTAGACAGGAAGCCCTTCTAGTATAGAGCCACAATTAATTATCTTAAATCGTCTGAATATCCAGCAATATTCTCGAGCCATCGCTGAATATCCAGCAATATTCTACGAGTCGTCAATTAATCGCCTGAATATCCAGCAATATCTACGATTCCTCGTTATATTTCGTTACTTCAATCTGTGGTTCTTCCCAGCAGAATTCCACAGGTTAGTAATAAATATTCAACGAAACAGGCATCTGAGCATCGAATAAGCCCTGACAAAAATGGTGCAAGTGTAATTAGAGATAATGCACAGACCAGCATTTTGAATGCACGAACGAGCATTTCAAAATACGAACGAACGAGGAACCTATGCAAAATAGGAAGGGAAAATAATAATAATAAAATATTAAGCAAAAGCGCCAGGGGACTAGGCTCACCAGCCGGCCAGTCATGCCGTGACTAGTCCCGGCCCAATTTTATATTTTATCATATTTTTACTATTTTCACGATCTCATGAAAATCCTCTTGTTCGAGCAAATTTCCTTTATTTCAAAGAAATTATCTAAATCACATGATTTTATCAAAAATAATAAAATTAGGGAAAGGTGTCGCGGGACCGAGCACCAGCCGGCCATGTCTTGGCGTGGCCGGTCCCACACCTCACGTCCCATTATTTTATTATTTCTTCTCAAATTATGAAAATTCCTTGATTTTATGAATTTTCCCTAAAATCATGAAAATTACCTAATTTCATGTATTTTTATCTAAATCACATGATTTTATCAAAAATAATAAAATTAGGGAAAGGTGTCGCGGGACCGCCGGCCGGCCGGTCATGCCTTGGCCGTGGCCGGTCCCACACCTCACGTCCCATTATTTTATTATTCCTTCTCAAATTATGAAAATTCCTTGATTTTATGAATTTTCCCTAAAATTACCTAATTTCATGTATTTTCTCTAAAATCATGGAAAATATTAAAAATTTAGGAAAACTTGTGGGACCGGGCTCTAGCCGGCCGGCCATGCCCTAGCCGGTCCCACACACCCATTATTTTATTATTATTTGGTGTTTTGTTTTCTGATTTCATGAAAACTCTCTGATTTCAACAAAATATCTTGATTTTCAACAAATCCCTTTGATTTTATGAAAATTATCTAAAATCATCAAAATTACATAAAATTAGGAAGAGTGCCTTGGGACCCGCTCTCATTGGCCGGTCGGCCATGCCACGGCCATTACCGGTCCCACACTCCCATTCCCTATTTTATATTTTAATTTATGTCTCTCATCTCATGGAAGTTCCCTAATTTCGCCAAACTCTCCAGTTTCATGGAATTTCCCTTACATCAGAGCAAAATACATAAAATCACAAAGAACTGGGAAAAGCATGTGGGACCGCGTGTCAGCCGGCCGGCCATGCCCTAGGCGTGGCCGGTCCCACAACTTGTAATTCCTTGTTTTATTTATTATTTTCATCATCTCATGTATTTTTTCCGGTTTCAACAAAACCATGTATTTTGCATATTTTCTCCAAATATTGCTCAAACGTGCACCAGAAAATATCAAAATTCTCAGGACTGAAGAGTGAACATTATGGTGACATGGGCACATACCCTTGACCGACCAAGGGTGTCCCTGAGACTTGCAAACAGCTGGTCCCGCGTGCTTTAATGATTTTAACCTAATTTGCTCAGCTGCTCATATTAGGTTCAAACTCTTTCCAAACAATTGGAAGTTTGCTCAAATGACCATCTACTGGTCCCACGGCCATCAAGAGCCGGTCCCAAGACCCCTTGGCCGGTCCCTCATATTTTCCATAAAACCAGGTTTTATGATTTGTCGCTCACACGAGCATTATTTCAGTAAATGATTAAACCAACATTTAATCATTCTTTCACCAACTGGCCCTCAAGAGACTTTGGTATTTTTGCTCATTCAAGCATCTGGGCGTTATATGGTGAACCCGTCATCCCATGTAGCTGGTCTTATGTGATTTTCAATAAATCATTATCTCGGTAAAGTTAGGGTTTTGAATCCAGAGCTCTGCAGAAACGTAATTCTGAGCAGATTCGAACACTCCGATAATTTTATGTTGATTCCATGATTAACATTCGTATTTATTTTTCTCGACCCAGCAGTAAGTAACTTAAATTAATATTTTACTTGGTCCAGCTACCAACAATTCATTAAAAGAACGATATTTGTTCAAACTAGAAATATTTGCTCGAACTAGCAATATTCGCTCGAACCGGCAATATTTACTCAATTAGCAATATTCGCTCGGACTAGCAATATTTTCTCAAACCATAGAATGTTGGTTCAACTATCAATATTCAACAATTTAGCAACACAGTTTTACTCGTGTTAGGTTATGATGATACCTCGTCGCAGCAGACACGTTAAATTCATGAGTTTCGAAACATTTACTCACACATGTTCAACTCAGCGCTACATGGACTCAACGTCCCATAAAGTCAGCAACTGACTCCAAAATCACGAGATTTCAATCGTATCACATGGGGGGATATTAACTAGGGTTTTGGTCTGGCGGTCTACGGCACGTGTGTTCACCCACAATGAGAATGTGAGCAAGTCATGCAATCAGTTGGAAGAGTCATCAAAGTAGTGGGTGTAAAGTTAACCAAGCCTCCGCACGATGAGTAATTGGTTTTAACATGGTTTCCCCATTTCCCATTGTCTGATTCCAGCAACTGTCACACTTCATGGGATCATGGTGTTTTCAACTGCGGTATTATAAAAGGTACCTGAATCCTTATTGAAAAGACAGAAGTTTTCGAACACTCGAACAACATTCTCCAAGACGAGCAATTTCTCATCAAAGTTCATACAGACAATATTTCGTCTACACGAACTCACATAAATTACTCTCAATTGAGAAAAATTCAATCATTCAGAGCATTTTCACGCTAAATTAACAACACACCTACAATCTCAGATCACCATTGATCTCACGTATTTCTCAGCTTCCCTCCTACAGATCAACCCATCTTCTCTTGTGACCAAATTGACTCTGGAACGACCATTGTTCTTGGTTTAGGCCGGGGTTTTACAGATTGATCTCTCGAAGTTAAAGCACTCCCTTCTTGCAGTGTGTATGTGTAAGGTTCAACATTTCGCTCGGTTCAAGGAGTCTCCACACGGTCGACTCTTCAATTCCGTAAAAGCCAGCAAATCGTTTTTCCCCACTCACAATGCCAAACGCACATACCAGGCACACATTCCAGATGCACATGCCAAACGCGCCAAACATGGCCACTCACCCCATGCGACGTGCCATATAGGCTAATTAGGGCTTCGACAAGCCAAACCCTAATTTAGGCAATATTTCCACACCAACGTGCCAAAATTTCAGTGGCAATGGATATGCGCGCAACCGCGACGAAGGCATGCACGAGCCATGCCGCAATGCCGATGGCGCAAATTAAAGGCGCCACTGCCAATTAAAGGTAGCCATGATCGACGACTACCTTTCCTCTTGAGATGCAATCTCGCCACCAAACTAACAGGCTTATGGCAACTTTTGAGCGACCATGCCGCCAAACCCTAAACTTTGGCCGCCGCATCAAACCCTAAATTGGCCATGACGCCTAATTTCAGCCACAGTGCCAAACCCTAAATTGGACACGGCGCCAATCCCTAGCGTTGGACATACCGCCAAGCCTTAACTTTAGTCATGGAGCCAAAATCTTAAACTTTAGCCATCCTACAACGCCACCGCCACTGGCATGGCACCATGCCACAGCTACTGGCATGTCGCTATGCCACGGCCACTGGCATGGCACCATGCCACGGCTACTGGCATGTCGCTACGCCACGGCCACTGGCATGCCACCATGCCACGGCTACTAGCATGTCGCTACGCCACGGCCACTGGCATGCCACCATGCCACGGCTACTAGCATGTCGCTATGCCAAGGCCACTGGCATTCCACCCTGCCACAACTACTAGCATGCTTCTATGCCACGGCTACTAGCATGTCGCTATGCCACGGCCACTGGCATTCCACCATGCCACAACTACTAGCATGCCGTTATGCCACGGACACTGCCATGCCACCCTGCCACAGCTACTAGCATGCCGCTGTGCCACGGCTACTAGCATGGCGCTATGACACGACCAATAGCATGCCGTTATGCCACGACCACTGGCATGCCACCATGCCACGACCACTGGCATGTCGTAATGCCACGACCACTGGCATGCCACCATGCCACGGCCACCGGCATGTCGCTACGCCACGGCTACTAGCATGTCACTATGCCACGACCACTGGAATGCCGCCATGCCAGGACCACTAGCATGCCGTTATGCCATGGCTCCACCAGGCGCTACTATGCCAATGGCGCCACTTCGATATACAACAAGATGCAGCCATAATCAATGGCCACTCTTCCTTATGAGACGTAATCTCAGCCATCAAAATTCTCCACCGAGTTGTTCATCTCGTGACAAGTTTTAGGAGACTAGCCAAAACGAGCCTAGCATCACATATGCTTTTTACCTACGACAAGCCTCTCATTTTTAACTTGCCACACGTAGCAAAGTGCTACATATTTTCCACAAAAACACTCGAGACATCAAAACATGTCACAAACTGGGGGATACTCATCAGGGTATTGGTCTGGCGGTTTACAGCGTGCGGCGTGCAATACGTCCGTTACGAAAGTGTCATAAAGCGGGGCGGTTAGTAATGGCAGAAGTAATGGTGCAAACTTATCCTTCATTATGGACACATAAATTCCAGGGATTACCCGTTACTCCCTTCTTCCACCACTCAATCGTTTCCACTTCCCACGAGACCAGGGTACGTTTCGTTGCGACTTGTATAAATAGGTCTCAACTATTTTTCACCAAAGAACAAGTTTTGGTCAGGAGAACAATACAACATCCAGAAATCATCTGATAGCTTTTCATTCATATAGCCAATTGAACTTTCTGATACAATTCATGAAACACCCACACTTCCAGAATCAACTATTCTCGTCTCAACACTTTCTTCGCTTCCCTCCCTAAAGACCAGCCCTTCTCCTTCACTTTGTGATCGAAGCAAGCCTGGAACGACCATTTCTTGGTTTAGGCCAGGATTGTACAGATTGATCTCTCGAATCAAAAGTACTCCCGTGCAGTACATTGTTTAGGGTTTAGACTCGTTTCTCACCTACACACACGAAATTACCGAAATCAGCAGAAACAATTTTCACCCACAAACAGTTGACGACCACATTGGGAGATTAATCTCTCGGTTGCAATGCCAATTTCCAATTTCCAATTTCATTTTTTCAATCCCGATCTCAAGATGGTAGAATTCAGGTCCGGATCAGCAACAAACCCTGAGAACACCGAAGCTGAAATTATTCTTGGTGTTAACATTCCTTCCAGTGGTGCTACTACGCCACCTGTCAACACCAGCAACACGGAGAATATTCCTTCAGGCGTTACACCTTCAGTTACCAGAGACACAGGTGTTACACCTCAAATCACCAGAGCCAGAGCCGTTGCCGCCACTCCCAACGTTTCTTGAAGTGTGACAGCTCCAACCGTCACCAGAGACGATACTACTCCACCATCATGACGAGAGACTAGAGGATCCAGAAGAAGCCGACCTCCTCTTACCACTGTTGATTTGATGGAAAGACAAAAGGTTCTCGTGAGGCTCAGACAGACATGGCTACAACTCGGAAAGAGATACATATTTTCCTCAAGACACTAACGGAGCGGCCACCACAAGAGTCACCTCAACCCCAGATGGAGCTGACAAGGAATACTTTTAACATCCGGTGCAGGAAGTTCAGCAGGACGCGTATTTATAGTTGAAGAGGCTCGCGTTGCTCTTGAACGCACAGTAGAAGGGAATCAGCAATCCAATTTCAACACACGTGAAGACAAGAACGACTTCTCCAAAATTGAGGCAAAGAAAATCAGCAACCCTCCTGAGTTCACAGAGGCCCTCTTCCCGTCGGGAGCTGCATGATTTCTGGGGACTTCGCCCACAAAATCGTGCAGTCTATGGTGAAACATTTATGTGAGATTCTATATTTCTCCAAGGCGCAACGTCAAGACATATTTGCATCCCTCAACCTCACTTCATCAGGAAAGCAACTGTTTCCAGCCAGGGAAGCCATTCCCAAACCCCAACCTCTCCTGGAAAGCACGATTGATAGATGGAACTGGGGACTCCTAATCACTGTTCACTTGAAGGATGTCGAGTTTGACAGCACGCTGACTGACGCGGACTCCGACTTCAACATTGTAACCGTCAAGGCTCTGAGAGTTGCAAGGGAAAATCATACAGAAGAAACGTATTCTTTAACATAGAGAAAAACACGACTTGTCGACCAGCACTATTTGTGCCGTCTTCCCATATGCCATATCGTATCAAGTCGTTTTTTGAAGTCAAGGGTTAATAGCGCCCTGAATGGATTTTTCTCCAGGATCCGCTTCGAAGTTTCTCTCCAGGAGCCGCTTCAACGTTCTCCAGCAGCGGCTCCGCTTCAACGTTCTCCAGCAGCCGCTATGCTTCAACGTTTGCTCTAGCAGCCGCTCCGCTTCAGCGTTCTCTCCATAAGATGCTCCAAGATCCGAAGTCAAAGCTTCAGTGTTTTACTCCATGAGATTCAACCTCCTCTCCAAGAACCGAAGCCGCTTCAACGCCTCCTTCCTTCCAAGGATAGTGCCATAGCCGCCACTCCTCCATTCCAAGGTTCATGACCGTAGCCACCACACTCGTCCCTGTCAAGGATCGTGATCGCATCCAGCCAAGGTTCATATTTATGGCCACTTTTCCTTCATCCCATCAAAGACCTAGGGACTTTTGTCCATCTGTCAACCCGTCATCGTCCTGATGTCATCACTAACGCCTGATGCTGCTTACTCATGGGGGAGCCTAAAATACCCAAAGACCAATCATGTGCGAAGGACAAGCGGAGACATAGGTAACTAACTATCTTAGTGTTGAGAAGTCTATATTCCTAAACACTCACTACTGTGTTGCTAGGCATGCTTCCTCCACATTCTTCCTCTTTGTGTTGAGACGTGCAAATTCCCCAACACCACTACTGTTATGCTATGCATTATTCTTCAACACATTTTCCTCTTCGTGTTGAGACGTGCAAATAACTCAACACCACTACTGTGTTGCTAGGCATGCTTCCTCAACACATTCTTCCTCTTGGTGTTGAGACGTGCAAATTCCTCAACACCACTATTGTGTTACTAGGCAATCTTCCTCAACACATTTTCCTCTTGGTGTTGAGACGTGCAAATTCCTCAACACCACTACTGTGTTGCTAGAAATGCTTCCTCAACACTTTCTTCCTCTAGGTGTTGAGACGTGAAAATTTCACAAAACCACTACTGTGTTGCTAGGCATGCTTCCTCAACACATTCTTCGTCTTGGTGTTGAGACGTGCAAATTCCTCAAAACCACAACTGTGTTGCTAGGAAACCTTCCTCAACACCTTTTCCTCTGGTGTTGAGACGTGCAAATTCCTCAACACCACTACTGTGTTGCTAGGCATGCTTCCTCAACACATCCTTCCTCGTAGTGTTGAGACGTCTAAATTCCTCAACACTCATTAATGTGTTGCTAGGCATGCTTCCTCAACATATTTTCCTCTTGGTGTTGAGACGTGCAAATTCATCAACACAACTACTGTGTTGCTAGGCATGCTTCCTCAACACATTCTTCCTATTGGTGTTGAGACGTGCAAATTCCTCAACACCACTATTGTGTTGCTAGGCAAGCTTCCCCAACACATTTTCCTATTGGTATTGAGACGTGCAAATTCCTCAACACCACTACTGTGTTGCTAGGCATGCTTCCTCAACACATACTTCCTCTTAGTGTTGAGACGTCTAAATTCCTCAACACTCATTACTGTGTTGGTAGGCATGCTTCCTCAACACATTCTTCATCTTGGTGTTGAGACGTGCAAATTCCTCAACACCACTACTGTGTTGTTAGGTAAGCTTCCTCAACACATTTTCCTCTTGGTGTTGAAACGTGCAAATTCCTCAACACCACTTTTGTATTGCTAGGCATGCTTCCTCAACACATTCTTCCTCTTGGTGTTGAGACACGCAAATTCTTCAACACCACTACTGTGTTGCTAGGCATGCCTCCTCAACACATTTTTCCTCTTGCTGTTGAGACGTGCGAATTCCTCAACATTACTACTGTGTTGTTAGGAAATCTTACTCAACACATTTTCCTCTTGGTGTTGAGACGTGCAAATTCTTCAACACCACTATTGTTTTGCTAGGAAAGCTTCCTCAACACATTTTTCTCTTGGTGTTGAGACGCGCAAATTTCTCAACACCACCACTGTGTTACTAGGCATGGCTCCTCAACACATTTTTCCTCTTTGTGTTGAGACGTGCAAATTCCTCAACACCACTACTGGATTGCTAGGCAAGCTTCCTCAACGCATTTTCCTCTTGGTGTTGAGACGTGCAAATTCCTCAACACCACTATTGTGTTGTTAGGCATGCTTCCTCAACACATCCTCCCTCTTGGTGTTGATACGTCTAAATTCCTCAACACTCATTACTGTGTTGTTAGGTATGCTTCCTCAACACATTGTTCATTTTGGTGTTTAGACGTACAAATTCCTCAGCACCACTACTGTGTTGCTAGGCAATCTTCCTCAACACATTTTCCTCTTGGTGTTGAGACGTGCAAATTCCTCAACACCACTACTATATTGTTAAGAATGCTTCCTCAACACATTCTTCCTCTTGGTGTTGAGACGTGCAAATTCCTCAACACCACTACTGTGTTGCTAGGCATGCTTCCTCGACACATTCTTCCTCTTGGTGTTGAGACGTGCAAATTCCTCAAAACCACTACTGTGTTGCTAGGAAAGCTTCTTCAACACATTTACCTCTTGGTGTTGAGACATGCAAATTCCTCAACACCACCACTGTGTTGCTAGGTAAGCTTCCTCAACATATTTTCCTCTTGGTGTTGAGACGTGCAAATTCCTTAACACAACTACTATGTTGCTAGGCATGCTTCCTCAACACATTCTTCCTCTTGGTGTTGAAATGTGAAAATTCCTAAACACCACAACTATGTTGCTAGGCAAGCTTCATCAACACGTTTTCATCTTGGTGTTGACACGTACAAATTCCTCAACACCACTACTGTGTTGCTATGAATGCTTCCTCAACACATCATTCCTCTTAGTGTTGAGACGTTTAAATTCCTCAACACTCATTATTGTGTTGCTAAGCATGCTTCCTAGACACATTCTTCCTCTTGGTGTTGAGACGTGCAAATTTCTCAACACCAAAACTGTGTTGCTAGGCATGCTTCCTCAACACATTCTTCCTCTTGGTGTTGAGACGTGCAAATTCCTCAAAACCACTACTGTGTTGCTAGGAAATCTTCCTCAACACATTTTCCTCTTGGTGTTGAGACGTGCAAATTCCTCAACACCACTACTGTGTTGCTAGGAAAGCTTCCTCAACACATTTTCCTCTTAGTTTTGAGACGTATAAATTCCTCAACACTCATTAATGTTTTGCTAGGCATGCTTCCTCAACACATTCTTCCTCTTGGTGTTGAGACGTGCAAATTCCTCAACACCACTACTATATTGCTAGGAGAGCTTCCTCAACACATATTCCTCTTGTTGTTGAGACGTGAAAATTCCTCAACACCACTACTGTGTTGCTAGGCAAGCTTCCTCAACATATTTTCCTCTTGGTGTTGAGACGTGCAAATTCCTTAACACAACTACTATGTTGCTAGGCATGCTTCCTCAACACATTCTTCCTCTTGGTGTTGAAATGTGCAAATTCCTTAACACCACAACTATGTTGCTAGGCAAGCTTCATCAACACGTTTTCATCTTGGTGTTGACACGTACAAATTCCTCAACACCACTACTGTGTTGCTATGAATGCTTCCTCAACACATCATTCCTCTTAGTGTTGAGACGTTTAAATTCCTCAACACTCATTATTGTGTTGCTAAGCTGCTTCCTAGAACACATTCTTCCTCTTGGTGTTGAGACGTGCAAATTTCTCAACACCAAAACTGTGTTGCTAGGCATGCTTCCTCACACATTCTTCCTCTTGGTGTTGAGACGTGCAAATTCCTCAAACCACTACTGTGTTGCTAGGAAATCTTCCTCAACACATTTTCCTCTTGGTGTTGAGACGTGCAAATTCCTCAACACCACTACTGTGTTGCTAGGAAAGCTTCCTCAACACATTTTCCTCTTAGTTTTGAGACGTATAAATTCCTCAACACTCATTAATGTTTTGCTAGGCATGCTTCCTCAACAAATTCTTCCTCTTGGTGTTGAGACGTGTGCAAATTCCACAAACACCACTACTATATTGCTAGGCGAGCTTCCTTAACACATATTCCTCTTGTTGTTGAGACGTGCAAATTCCTCAACACCCTACTGTGTTGCTAGGCATTCTTCCCCAACAACATCTTCCTCTTAGTGTTGAGACGTATAAATTCCTCAACACTCATTACTGTGTTGCTAGGGATACTTCCTCCACACAATTCTTTCCTTTTGGTGTGAGAGTGCAAATTCCTCATCACCCCACTGTGTTGCTAGGAAAGCTTCCTCAAACATATTTTCCTCTTGGTGTTGAGACGTGCAAATTCCTCAACACCACTACTGTGTTGTTAGGTAAGCTTCCTCACACATTTTCCTCTTGGTGTTAGACGTGCAAATTCCTTAACACACTACTATGTTGCTAGGCATGCTTCCTCAACACATTCTTCCTCTTGGTGTTGAAATGTGCAAATTCCTAAACACCACAACTATGTTGCTAGGTAAGCTTCATCAACACGTTTCATCTTGGTGTTGACACGTACAAATTCCTCAACACCACTACTGTGTTGCTATGAATGCTTCCTCAACACATCATTCCTCTTAGTGTTCAGACGTTTAAATTCCTCAACACTCATTTATTGTGTTGCTAAGCATGCTTCCTAGACCTTCTTCCTCTTGGTGTTGAGACGTGCAAATTTCTAATCACCAAAAACTGTGTTTCTAGCATGCTTCCTCAACCATTCTTCCTCTTGGTGTTGAGACGTGCAAATTCCTCCAAACCACTACCGTGTTGCTAGGAAAATATTCCTCAACCCATTTTTCCTCTTGGTGTTGAGACGTGCAAATTTCTCAACACCCTACTGTGTTGCTAGGAAAGCTTCCTCAACACATTTTCCTCTTAGTTTTGAGACGTATAAATTCCTCAACACTCATTAATGTTTTGCTAGGCATGCTTCCCTCAAACACATTCTTCCTCTTGGTGTTGAGACGTGCAAATTCCTCAACACCACTACTATATTGCTAGGAGAGCTTCCTCAACACATATTCCTCTTGTTGTTGAGACGTGAAAATTCCTCAACACCACTACTGTGTTGCTAGGCATTCTTCCCCAACACATCATTCCTCTTAGTGTTGAGACGTTTAAATTCCTCAACACTCATTATTGTATTGCTAAGCATGCTTCCTAGACACATTCTTCCTCTTGGTGTTGAGACGTGCAAATTTCTCAACACCAAAACTGTGTTTCTAGGCATGCTTCCTCAACACATTCTTCCTCTTGGTGTTGAGACGTGCAAATTCCTGAAAACCACTACTGTGTTGCTAGGAAATCTTCCTCAACACATTTTCCTCTTGGTGTTGAGACGTGCAAATTCCTCAACACCACTACTGTGTTGCTAGGAAAGCTTCCTCAACACATTTTCCTCTTAGTTTTGAGACGTATAAATTCCTCAACACTCATTAATGTTTTGCTAGGGATGCTTCCTCAACAAATTCTTCCTCTTGGTGTTGAGACGTGCAAATTCCTCAACACCACTACTATATTGCTAGGCGAGCTTCCTTAACACATATTCCTCTTGTTGTTGAGACGTGCAAATTCCTCAACACCACTACTGTGTTGCTAGGCATTCTTCCCCAACACATCCTTCCTCTTAGTGTTGAGACGTCTAAATTCCTCAACACTCATTACTGTGTTGCTAGGGATACTTCCTCCACACATTCTTCCTTTTGGTGTTGAGACGTGCAAATTCCTCAACACCACCACTGTGTTGCTAGGAAAGCTTCCTCAACATATTTTCCTCTTGGTGTTGAGACGTGCAAATTCTTCAACACCACTACTGTGTTGTTTGGTAAGTCCTAAACACATTTTCCTCTTGGTGTTGAGACGTGCAAATTCCTCATCACCACTATTGTGTTGTTAGGCATGCTCAACACATCCTCCCTCTTGGTGTTGATACGTCTAAATTCCTCAACACTCATTACTGTGTTGTTAGGTATTCTTCCTCAACACATTGTCATTTGGTGTTTAGACGTACAAATTCCTCAGCACCACTACTGTGTTGCTAGGCAATCTTCCTCAACAATTTTCTCTTGGTGTTGAGACGTGCAAATTCCTCACACCATACTATATTGTTAAGAATGCTTCCTCAACACATTCTTCCTCTTGGTGTTGAGACGTGCAAATTACTCACACCACTACTGTGTTGCTAGGCATGCTTCCTCGACATATTCTTCCTCTTGGTGTTGAGACGTGCAAATTCCTCAAAACACTACTGTGTTGCTAGGAAAGCTTCTTCAACACATTTACCTCTTGGGTTGAGACATGCAAATTCCTCAACACCACCACTGTGTTGCTAGGCAAGCTTCCTCAACATATTTCCTTGGTGTTGAGACGTGCAAATTCCTTAAATCAACTACTATGTTGCTAGGCGCTTCCTAAACATTCTTCCTCTTGGTGTTGAAATGTGCAAATTACTAAACACCACAACTATGTTGCTAGGCAAGCTTCATCAACACGTTTTCATCTTGGTGTTGACACGTACAAATTCCTCAACACCACTACTGTGTTGCTATGAATGCTTCCTCAACACTCATTCCTCTTAGTGTTCAGACGTTTAAATTCCTCAACACTCATTATTGTGTTGCTAAGCATGCTTCCTAGACACATTCTTCCTCTTGGTGTTGAGACGTGCAAATTTCTCAACACTAAAACTGTGTTGCTAGGCATGCTTCCTCAACACATTCTTCCTCTTGGTGTTGAGACGTGCAAATTCCTCAACACTACCACTGTGTTGCTAGGCAAGCTTCCTCAACATATTTTCTCTTGGTGTTGAGACGTGCAATTCCTTAACACAACTACTATGTTGCTAGGCATGCTTCCTCAACACATTCTTCCTCTTGGTGTTGAAATGTGCAAATTCCTAAACACCACAACTATGTTGCTAGGTAAGCTTCATCAACACGTTTTCATCTTGGTGTTGACACGTACAAATTCCTCAACACCACTACTGTGTTGCTATGAATGCTTCCTCAACACATCATTCCTCTTAGTGTTCAGACGTTTAAATTCCTCAACACTCATTATTGTGTTGCTAAGCATGCTTCCTAGACACATTCTTCCTCTTGGTGTTGAGACGTGCAAATTTCTCAACACCAAAACTGTTTTTCTAGGCATGCTTCCTCAACACATTCTTCCTCTTGGTGTTGAGACGTGCAAATTCCTCAAAACCACTACCGTGTTGCTAGGAAATATTCCTCAACACATTTTCCTCTTGGTATTGAGACGTGCAAATTTCTCAACACCACTACTGTGTCTCTAGGAAAGCTTCCTCAACACATTTTCCTCTTAGTTTTGAGACGTATAAATTCCTCAACACTCATTAATGTTTTGCTAGGCATGCTTCCTCAACACATTCTTCCTCTTGGTGTTGAGACGTGCAAATTCCTCAACACCACTACTATATTGCTAGGAGAGCTTCCTCAACACATATTCCTCTTGTTGTTGAGACGTGAAGCTTCCTCAACATATTTTCCTCTTGGTGTTGAGACGTGCAAATTCCTTAACACAACTACTATGTTGCTAGGCATGCTTCCTCAACACATTCTTCCTCTTGGTGTTGAAATGTGCAAATTCCTAAACACCACAACTATGTTACTAGGTAAGCTTCATCAACACGTTTTCATCTTGGTGTTGACACGTACAAATTCCTCAACACCACTACTGTGTTGCTATGAATGCTTCTTCAACACATCATTCCTCTTAGTGTTCAGAAGTTTAAATTCCTCAACACTCATTATTGTGTTGCTAAGCATGCTTCCTAGACACATTCTTCCTCTTGGTGTTGAGACGTGCAAATTTCTCAACACCAAAACTGTGTTTCTAGGCATGCTTCCTCAACACATTCTTCCTCTTGGTGTTGAGACGTGCAAATTCCTCAAAACCACTACCGTGTTGCTAGGAAATCTTCCTCAACACATTTTCCTCTTGGTGTTGAGACGTGCAAATTTCTCAACACCACTACTGTGTTGCTAGGAAATCTTCCTCAACACATTTTCCTCTTAGTTTTGAGACGTATAAATTCCTCAACACTCATTAATGTTTTGCTAGGCATGCTTCCTCAACACATTCTTCCTCTTGGTGTTGAGACGTGCAAATTCCTCAACACCACTACTATATTGCTAGGAGAGCTTCCTCAACACATATTCCTCTTGTTGTTGAGACGTGAAAATTCCTCAACACCACTACTGTGTTGCTAGGCAAGCTTCCTCAACATATTTTCCTCTTGGTGTTGAGACGTGCAAATTCCTTAACACAACTACTATGTTGCTAGGCATGCTTCCTCAACACATTCTTCCTCTTGGTGTTGAAATGTGCAAATTCCTTAACACCACAACTATGTTGCTAGGCAAGCTTCATCAACACGTTTTCATCTTGGTGTTGACACGTACAAATTCCTCAACACCACTACTGTGTTGCTATGAATGCTTCCTCAACACATCATTCCTCTTAGTGTTCAGACGTTTAAATTCCTCAACACTCATTATTGTGTTGCTAAGCATGCTTCCTAGACACATTCTTCCTCTTGGTGTTGAGACGTGCAAATTTCTCAACACTAAAACTGTGTTGCTAGGCATGCTTCCTCAACACATTCTTCCTCTTGGTGTTGAGACGTGCAAATTCCTCAACACCACCACTGTGTTGCTAGGCAAGCTTCCTCAACATATTTTCCTCTTGGTGTTGAGACGTGCAAATTCCTTAACACCACTACTATGTTGCTAGGCATGCTTCCTCAACACATTCTTCCTCTTGGTGTTGAAATGTGCAAATTCCTAAACACCACAACTATGTTGCTAGGTAAGCTTCATCAACACGTTTTCATCTTGGTGTTGACACGTACAAATTCCTCAACACCACTACTGTGTTGCTATGAATGCTTCCTCAACACATCATTCCTCTTAGTGTTCAGACGTTTAAATTCCTCAACACTCATTATTGTGTTGCTAAGCATGCTTCCTAGACACATTCTTCCTCTTGGTGTTGAGACGTGCAAATTTCTCAACACCAAAACTGTGTTTCTAGGCATGCTTCCTCAACACATTCTTCCTCTTGGTGTTGAGACGTGCAAATTCCTGAAAACCACTACTGTGTTGCTAGGAAATCTTCCTCAACACATTTTCCTCTTGGTGTTGAGACGTGCAAATTCCTCAACACCACTACTGTGTTGCTAGGAAAGCTTCCTCAACACATTTTCCTCTTAGTTTTGAGACGTATAAATTCCTCAACACTCATTAATGTTTTGCTAGGGATGCTTCCTCAACAAATTCTTCCTCTTGGTGTTGAGACGTGCAAATTCCTCAACACCACTACTATATTGCTAGGCGAGCTTCCTTAACACATATTCCTCTTGTTGTTGAGACGTGCAAATTCCTCAACACCACTACTGTGTTGCTAGGCATTCTTCCCCAACACATCCTTCCTCTTAGTGTTGAGACGTCTAAATTCCTCAACACTCATTACTGTGTTGCTAGGGATACTTCCTCCACACATTCTTCCTTTTGGTGTTGAGACGTGCAAATTCCTCAACACCACCACTGTGTTGCTAGGAAAGCTTCCTCAACATATTTTCCTCTTGGTGTTGAGACGTGCAAATTCTTCAACACCACTACTGTGTTGTTAGGTAAGCTTCCTCAACACATTTTCCTCTTGGTGTTGAGACGTGCAAATTCCTCATCACCACTATTGTGTTGTTAGGCATGCTTCCTCAACACATCCTCCCTCTTGGTGTTGATACGTCTAAATTCCTCAACACTCATTACTGTGTTGTTAGGTATTCTTCCTCAACACATTGTTCATTTTGGTGTTTAGACGTACAAATTCCTCAGCACCACTACTGTGTTGCTAGGCAATCTTCCTCAACACATTTTCCTCTTGGTGTTGAGACGTGCAAATTCCTCAACACCACTACTATATTGTTAAGAATGCTTCCTCAACACATTCTTCCTCTTGGTGTTGAGACGTGCAAATTCCTCAACACCACTACTGTGTTGCTAGGCATGCTTCCTCGACACATTCTTCCTCTTGGTGTTGAGACGTGCAAATTCCTCAAAACCACTACTGTGTTGCTAGGAAAGCTTCTTCAACACATTTACCTCTTGGTGTTGAGACATGCAAATTCCTCAACACCACCACTGTGTTGCTAGGTAAGCTTCCTCAACATATTTTCCTCTTGGTGTTGAGACGTGCAAATTCCTTAACACAACTACTATGTTGCTAGGCATGCTTCCTCAACACATTCTTCCTCTTGGTGTTGAAATGTGAAAATTCCTAAACACCACAACTATGTTGCTAGGCAAGCTTCATCAACACGTTTTCATCTTGGTGTTGACACGTACAAATTCCTCAACACCACTACTGTGTTGCTATGAATGCTTCCTCAACACATCATTCCTCTTAGTGTTGAGACGTTTAAATTCCTCAACACTCATTATTGTGTTGCTAAGCATGCTTCCTAGACACATTCTTCCTCTTGGTGTTGAGACGTGCAAATTTCTCAACACCAAAACTGTGTTGCTAGGCATGCTTCCTCAACACATTCTTCCTCTTGGTGTTGAGACGTGCAAATTCCTCAAAACCACTACTGTGTTGCTAGGAAATCTTCCTCAACACATTTTCCTCTTGGTGTTGAGACGTGCAAATTCCTCAACACCACTACTGTGTTGCTAGGAAAGCTTCCTCAACACATTTTCCTCTTAGTTTTGAGACGTATAAATTCCTCAACACTCATTAATGTTTTGCTAGGCATGCTTCCTCAACAAATTCTTCCTTTTGGTGTTGAGACGTGCAAATTCCTCAACACCACTACTATATTGCTAGGCGAGCTTCCTTAACACATATTCCTCTTGTTGTTGAGACGTGCAAATTCCTCAACACCACTACTGTGTTGCTAGGCATTCTTCCCCAACACATCCTTCCTCTTAGTGTTGAGACGTCTAAATTCCTCAACACTCATTACTGTGTTGCTAGGGATACTTCCTCCACACATTCTTCCTTTTGGTGTTGAGACGTGCAAATTCCTCAACACCACCACTGTGTTGCTAGGAAAGCTTCCTCAACATATTTTCCTCTTGGTGTTGAGACGTGCAAATTCTTCAACACCACTACTGTGTTGTTAGGTAAGCTTCCTCAACACATTTTCCTCTTGGTGTTGAGACGTGCAAATTCCTCATCACCACTATTGTGTTGTTAGGCATGCTTCCTCAACACATCCTCCCTCTTGGTGTTGATACGTCTAAATTCCTCAACACTCATTACTGTGTTGTTAGGTATTCTTCCTCAACACATTGTTCATTTTGGTGTTTAGACGTACAAATTCCTCAGCACCACTACTGTGTTGCTAGGCAATCTTCCTCAACACATTTTCCTCTTGGTGTTGAGACGTGCAAATTCCTCAACACCACTACTATATTGTTAAGAATGCTTCCTCAACACATTCTTCCTCTTGGTGTTGAGACGTGCAAATTCCTCAACACCACTACTGTGTTGCTAGGCATGCTTCCTCGACACATTCTTCCTCTTGGTGTTGAGACGTGCAAATTCCTCAAAACCACTACTGTGTTGCTAGGAAAGCTTCTTCAACACATTTACCTCTTGGTGTTGAGACATGCAAATTCCTCAACACCACCACTGTGTTGCTAGGCAAGCTTCCTCAACATATTTTCCTCTTGGTGTTGAGACGTGCAAATTCCTTAACACAACTACTATGTTGCTAGGCATGCTTCCTCAACACATTCTTCCTCTTGGTGTTGAAATGTGCAAATTCCTAAACACCACAACTATGTTGCTAGGCAAGCTTCATCAACACGTTTTCATCTTGGTGTTGACACGTACAAATTCCTCAACACCACTACTGTGTTGCTATGAATGCTTCCTCAACACATCATTCCTCTTAGTGTTCAGACGTTTAAATTCCTCAACACTCATTATTGTGTTGCTAAGCATGCTTCCTAGACACATTCTTCCTCTTGGTGTTGAGACGTGCAAATTTCTCAACACTAAAACTGTGTTGCTAGGCATGCTTCCTCAACACATTCTTCCTCTTGGTGTTGAGACGTGCAAATTCCTCAACACCACCACTGTGTTGCTAGGCAAGCTTCCTCAACATATTTTCCTCTTGGTGTTGAGACGTGCAAATTCCTTAACACAACTACTATGTTGCTAGGCATGCTTCCTCAACACATTCTTCCTCTTGGTGTTGAAATGTGCAAATTCCTAAACACCACAACTATGTTACTAGGTAAGCTTCATCAACACGTTTTCATCTTGGTGTTGACACGTACAAATTCCTCAACACCACTACTATGTTGCTATGAATGCTTCTTCAACACATCATTCCTCTTAGTGTTCAGAAGTTTAAATTCCTCAACACTCATTATTGTGTTGCTAAGCATGCTTCCTAGACACATTCTTCCTCTTGGTGTTGAGACGTGCAAATTTCTCAACACCAAAACTGTGTTTCTAGGCATGCTTCCTCAACACATTCTTCCTCTTGGTGTTGAGACGTGCAAATTCCTCAAAACCACTACCGTGTTGCTAGGAAATCTTCCTCAACACATTTTCCTCTTGGTGTTGAGACGTGCAAATTTCTCAACACCACTACTGTGTTGCTAGGAAATCTTCCTCAACACATTTTCCTCTTAGTTTTGAGACGTATAAATTCCTCAACACTCATTAATGTTTTGCTAGGCATGCTTCCTCAACACATTCTTCCTCTTGGTGTTGAGACGTGCAAATTCCTCAACACCACTACTATATTGCTAGGAGAGCTTCCTCAACACATATTCCTCTTGTTGTTGAGACGTGAAAATTCCTCAATACCACTACTGTGTTGCTAGGCATTCTTCCCCAACACATCCTTCTTCTTAGTGTTGAGACGTCTAAATTCCTCAACACTCATTACTGTGTTGCTAGGCATGCTTCCTCCACACATTCTTCCTTTTGGTATTGAGACGTGCAAATTCCTCAACACCACCACTGTGTTGCTAGGAAATCTTCCTCAACATATTTTCCTCTTAGTGTTGAGACGTGCAAATTCCTCAACACCACTACTGTGTTGTTAGGTAAGCTTCCTCAACACATTTTCCTCTTGGTGTTGAGACGTGCAAATTCCTCATCACCATTATTGTGTTGTTAGGCATGCTTCCTCAACACATCCTCCCTCTTGGTGTTGATACGTCTAAATTCCTCAACACTCATTACTGTGTTGTTAGGTATTCTTCCTCAACACATTGTTCATTTTGGTGTTTAGACGTACAAATTCCTCAGCACCACTACTGTGTTGCTAGGCAATCTTCCTCAACACATTTTCCTCTTGGTGTTGAGACGTGCAAATTCCTCAACACCACTACTATATTGTTAAGAATGCTTCCTCAACACATTCTTCCTCTTGGTGTTGAGACGTGCAAATTCCTCAACACCACTACTGTGTTCCTAGGCATGCTTCCTCGACACATTCTTCCTCTTGGTGTTGAGACGTGCAAATTCCTCAAAACCACTACTGTGTTGCTAGGAAAGCTTCTTCAACACATTTACCTCTTGGTGTTGAGACATGCAAATTCCTCAACACCACCACTGTGTTGCTAGGCAAGCTTCCTCAACATATTTTCCTCTTGGTGTTGAGACGTGCAAATTCCTTAACACAACTACTATGTTGCTAGGCATGCTTCCTCAACACATTCTTCCTCTTGGTGTTGAAATGTGCAAATTCCTAAACACCACAACTATGTTGCTAGGCAAGCTTCATCAACACGTTTTCATCTTGGTGTTGACACGTACAAATTCCTCAACACCACTACTGTGTTGCTATGAATGCTTCCTCAACACATCATTCCTCTTAGTGTTCAGACGTTTAAATTCCTCAACACTCATTATTGTGTTGCTAAGCATGCTTCCTAGACACATTCTTCCTCTTGGTGTTGAGACGTGCAAATTTCTCAACACTAAAACTGTGTTGCTAGGCATGCTTCCTCAACACATTCTTCCTCTTGGTGTTGAGACGTGCAAATTCCTCAACACTACCACTGTGTTGCTAGGCAAGCTTCCTCAACATATTTTCCTCTTGGTGTTGAGACGTGCAAATTCCTTAACACAACTACTATGTTGCTAGGCATGCTTCCTCAACACATTCTTCCTCTTGGTGTTGAAATGTGCAAATTCCTAAACACCACAACTATGTTGCTAGGTAAGCTTCATCAACACGTTTTCATCTTGGTGTTGACACGTACAAATTCCTCAACACCACTACTGTGTTGCTATGAATGCTTCCTCAACACATCATTCCTCTTAGTGTTCAGACGTTTAAATTCCTCAACACTCATTATTGTGTTGCTAAGCATGCTTCCTAGACACATTCTTCCTCTTGGTGTTGAGACGTGCAAATTTCTCAACACCAAAACTGTGTTTCTAGGCATGCTTCCTCAACACATTCTTCCTCTTGGTGTTGAGACGTGCAAATTCCTCAAAACCACTACCGTGTTGCTAGGAAATATTCCTCAACACATTTTCCTCTTGGTATTGAGACGTGCAAATTTCTCAACACCACTACTGTGTCTCTAGGAAAGCTTCCTCAACACATTTTCCTCTTAGTTTTGAGACGTATAAATTCCTCAACACTCATTAATGTTTTGCTAGGCATGCTTCCTCAACACATTCTTCCTCTTGGTGTTGAGACGTGCAAATTCCTCAACACCACTACTATATTGCTAGGAGAGCTTCCTCAACACATATTCCTCTTGTTGTTGAGACGTGAAAATTCCTCAACACCACTACTGTGTTGCTAGGCATTCTTCCCCAACACATCCTTCCTCTTAGTGTTGAGACGTCTAAATTCCTCAACACTCATTACTGTGTTGCTAGGCATGCTTCCTCCACACATTTTTCTTTTTGGTGTTGAGACGTGCAAATTCCTCAACACCACCACTGTGTTGCTAGGCAAGCTTCCTCAACATATTTTCCTCTTGGTGTTGAGACGTGCAAAAATTCCTCAACACCACTACTGTGTTGTTAGGTAAGCTTCCTCAACACATTTTCCTCTTGGTGTTGAGACGTGCAAATTTCTCAACACCACTACTGTGTTGCTAGGAAAGCTTCCTCAACACATTTTCCTCTTAGTTTTGAGACGTATAAATTCCTCAACACTCATTAATGTTTTGCTAGGCATGCTTCCTCAACACATTCTTCCTCTTGGTGTTGAGACGTGCAAATTCCTCAACACCACTACTATATTGCTAGGAGAGCTTCCTCAACACATATTCCTCTTGTTGTTGAGACGTGAAAATTCCTCAACACCACTACTGTGTTGCTAGGCATGCTTCCTCCACACATTTTTCCTTTTGGTTTAGAGACGTGCAAATTCCTCAACACCACCACTGTGTTGCTAGGCAAGCTTCCTCAACATATTTTCCTCTTGGTGTTGAGACGTGCAAAAATTCCTCAACACCACTACTGTGTTGTTAGGTAAGCTTCCTCAACACATTTTCCTCTTGGTGTTGAGACGTGCAAATTTCTCAACACCACTACTGTGTTGCTAGGAAAGCTTCCTCAACACATTTTCCTCTTAGTTTTGAGACGTATAAATTCCTCAACACTCATTAATGTTTTGCTAGGCATGCTTCCTCAACACATTCTTCCTCTTGGTGTTGAGACGTGCAAATTCCTCAACACCACTACTATATTGCTAGGAGAGCTTCCTCAACACATATTCCTCTTGTTGTTGAGACGTGAAAATTCCTCAACACCACTACTGTGCTGCTAGGCAAGCTTCCTCAACATATTTTCCTCTTGGTGTTGAGACGTGCAAATTCCTTAACACAACTACTATGTTGCTAGGCATGCTTCCTCAACACATTCTTCCTCTTGGTGTTGAAATGTGCAAATTCCTTAACACCACAACTATGTTGCTAGGCAAGCTTCATCAACACGTTTTCATCTTGGTGTTGACACGTACAAATTCCTCAACACCACTACTGTGTTGCTATGAATGCTTCCTCAACACATCATTCCTCTTAGTGTTCAGACGTTTAAATTCCTCAACACTCATTATTGTGTTGCTAAGCATGCTTCCTAGACACATTCTTCCTCTTGGTGTTGAGACGTGCAAATTTCTCAACACTAAAACTGTGTTGCTAGGCATGCTTCCTCAACACATTCTTCCTCTTGGTGTTGAGACGTGCAAATTCCTCAACACCACCACTGTGTTGCTAGGCAAGCTTCCTCAACATATTTTCCTCTTGGTGTTGAGACGTGCAAATTCCTTAACACAACTACTATGTTGCTAGGCATGCTTCCTCAACACATTCTTCCTCTTGGTGTTGAAATGTGCAAATTCCTAAACACCACAACTATGTTACTAGGTAAGCTTCATCAACACGTTTTCATCTTGGTGTTGACACGTACAAATTCCTCAACACCACTACTGTGTTGCTATGAATGCTTCTTCAACACATCATTCCTCTTAGTGTTCAGAAGTTTAAATTCCTCAACACTCATTATTGTGTTGCTAAGCATGCTTCCTAGACACATTCTTCCTCTTGGTGTTGAGACGTGCAAATTTCTCAACACCAAAACTGTGTTTCTAGGCATGCTTCCTCAACACATTCTTCCTCTTGGTGTTGAGACGTGCAAATTCCTCAAAACCACTACCGTGTTGCTAGGAAATCTTCCTCAACACATTTTCCTCTTGGTGTTGAGACGTGCAAATTTCTCAACACCACTACTGTGTTGCTAGGAAATCTTCCTCAACACATTTTCCTCTTAGTTTTGAGACGTATAAATTCCTCAACACTCATTAATGTTTTGCTAGGCATGCTTCCTCAACACATTCTTCCTCTTGGTGTTGAGACGTGCAAATTCCTCAACACCACTACTATATTGCTAGGAGAGCTTCCTCAACACATATTCCTCTTGTTGTTGAGACGTGAAAATTCCTCAACACCACTACTGTGTTGCTAGGCAAGCTTCCTCAACATATTTTCCTCTTGGTGTTGAGACGTGCAAATTCCTTAACACAACTACTATGTTGCTAGGCATGCTTCCTCAACACATTCTTCCTCTTGGTGTTGAAATGTGCAAATTCCTTAACACCACAACTATGTTGCTAGGCAAGCTTCATCAACACGTTTTCATCTTGGTGTTGACACGTACAAATTCCTCAACACCACTACTGTGTTGCTATGAATGCTTCCTCAACACATCATTCCTCTTAGTGTTCAGACGTTTAAATTCCTCAACACTCATTATTGTGTTGCTAAGCATGCTTCCTAGACACATTCTTCCTCTTGGTGTTGAGACGTGCAAATTTCTCAACACTAAAACTGTGTTGCTAGGCATGCTTCCTCAACACATTCTTCCTCTTGGTGTTGAGACGTGCAAATTCCTCAACACCACCACTGTGTTGCTAGGCAAGCTTCCTCAACATATTTTCCTCTTGGTGTTGAGACGTGCAAATTCCTTAACACCACTACTATGTTGCTAGGCATGCTTCCTCAACACATTCTTCCTCTTGGTGTTGAAATGTGCAAATTCCTAAACACCACAACTATGTTGCTAGGTAAGCTTCATCAACACGTTTTCATCTTGGTGTTGACACGTACAAATTCCTCAACACCACTACTGTGTTGCTATGAATGCTTCCTCAACACATCATTCCTCTTAGTGTTCAGACGTTTAAATTCCTCAACACTCATTATTGTGTTGCTAAGCATGCTTCCTAGACACATTCTTCCTCTTGGTGTTGAGACGTGCAAATTTCTCAACACCAAAACTGTGTTTCTAGGCATGCTTCCTCAACACATTCTTCCTCTTGGTGTTGAGACGTGCAAATTCCTCAAAACCACTACCGTGTTGCTAGGAAATCTTCCTCAACACATTTTCCTCTTGGTGTTGAGACGTGCAAATTTCTCAACACCACTACTGTGTTGCTAGGAAATCTTCCTCAACACATTTTCCTCTTAGTTTTGAGACGTATAAATTCCTCAACACTCATTAATGTTTTGCTAGGCATGCTTCCTCAACACATTCTTCCTCTTGGTGTTGAGACGTGCAAATTCCTCAACACCACTACTATATTGCTAGGAGAGCTTCCTCAACACATATTCCTCTTGTTGTTGAGACGTGAAAATTCCTCAATACCACTACTGTGTTGCTAGGCATTCTTCCCCAACACATCCTTCCTCTTAGTGTTGAGACGTCTAAATTCCTCAACACTCATTACTGTGTTGCTAGGCATGCTTCCTCCACACATTCTTCCTTTTGGTATTGAGACGTGCAAATTCCTCAACACCACCACTGTGTTGCTAGGAAATCTTCCTCAACATATTTTCCTCTTGGTGTTGAGACGTGCAAATTCCTCAACACCACTACTGTGTTGTTAGGTAAGCTTCCTCAACACATTTTCCTCTTGGTGTTGAGACGTGCAAATTCCTCATCACCATTATTGTGTTGTTAGGCATGCTTCCTCAACACATCCTCCCTCTTGGTGTTGATACGTCTAAATTCCTCAACACTCATTACTGTGTTGTTAGGTATTCTTCCTCAACACATTGTTCATTTTGGTGTTTAGACGTACAAATTCCTCAGCACCACTACTGTGTTGCTAGGCAATCTTCCTCAACACATTTTCCTCTTGGTGTTGAGACGTGCAAATTCCTCAACACCACTACTATATTGTTAAGAATGCTTCCTCAACACATTCTTCCTCTTGGTGTTGAGACGTGCAAATTCCTCAACACCACTACTGTGTTCCTAGGCATGCTTCCTCGACACATTCTTCCTCTTGGTGTTGAGACGTGCAAATTCCTCAAAACCACTACTGTGTTGCTAGGAAAGCTTCTTCAACACATTTACCTCTTGGTGTTGAGACATGCAAATTCCTCAACACCACCACTGTGTTGCTAGGCAAGCTTCCTCAACATATTTTCCTCTTGGTGTTGAGACGTGCAAATTCCTTAACACAACTACTATGTTGCTAGGCATGCTTCCTCAACACATTCTTCCTCTTGGTGTTGAAATGTGCAAATTCCTAAACACCACAACTATGTTGCTAGGCAAGCTTCATCAACACGTTTTCATCTTGGTGTTGACACGTACAAATTCCTCAACACCACTACTGTGTTGCTATGAATGCTTCCTCAACACATCATTCCTCTTAGTGTTCAGACGTTTAAATTCCTCAACACTCATTATTGTGTTGCTAAGCATGCTTCCTAGACACATTCTTCCTCTTGGTGTTGAGACGTGCAAATTTCTCAACACTAAAACTGTGTTGCTAGGCATGCTTCCTCAACACATTCTTCCTCTTGGTGTTGAGACGTGCAAATTCCTCAACACTACCACTGTGTTGCTAGGCAAGCTTCCTCAACATATTTTCCTCTTGGTGTTGAGACGTGCAAATTCCTTAACACAACTACTATGTTGCTAGGCATGCTTCCTCAACACATTCTTCCTCTTGGTGTTGAAATGTGCAAATTCCTAAACACCACAACTATGTTGCTAGGTAAGCTTCATCAACACGTTTTCATCTTGGTGTTGACACGTACAAATTCCTCAACACCACTACTGTGTTGCTATGAATGCTTCCTCAACACATCATTCCTCTTAGTGTTCAGACGTTTAAATTCCTCAACACTCATTATTGTGTTGCTAAGCATGCTTCCTAGACACATTCTTCCTCTTGGTGTTGAGACGTGCAAATTTCTCAACACCAAAACTGTGTTTCTAGGCATGCTTCCTCAACAAATTCTTCCTCTTGGTGTTGAGACGTGCAAATTCCTCAAAACCACTACCGTGTTGCTAGGAAATCTTTCTCAACACATTTTCCTCTTGGTGTTGAGACGTGCAAATTTCTCAACACCACTACTGTGTTGCTAGGAAAGCTTCCTCAACACATTTTCCTCTTAGTTTTGAGACGTATAAATTCCTCAACACTCATTAATGTTTTGCTAGGCATGCTTCCTCAACACATTCTTCCTCTTGGTGTTGAGACGTGCAAATTCCTCAACACCACTACTATATTTCTAGGAGAGCTTCCTCAACACATATTCCTCTTGTTGTTGAGACGTGAAAATTCCTCAACACCACTACTGTGTTGCTAGGCATTCTTCCCCAACACATCCTTCCTCTTAGTGTTGAGACGTCTAAATTCCTCAACACTCATTACTGTGTTGCTAGGCATGCTTCCTCCACACATTTTTCCTTTTGGTGTTGAGACGTGCAAATTCCTCAACACCACCACTGTGTTGCTAGGCAAGCTTCCTCAACATATTTTCCTCTTGGTGTTGAGACGTGCAAATTCCTCAACACCACTACTGTGTTGTTAGGTAAGCTTCCTCAACACATTTTCCTCTTGGTGTTGAGACGTGCAAATTCCTCATCACCACTATTGTGTTGCTAGGCATGCTTACTCAACACATTCTTCCTCTTGGTGTTGAGACGCGCAAATTCCTCAACACCATTATTGTGTTGCTAGGCATGCCTCCTCAACACATTTTTCCTCTTGCTGTTGAGACGTGCAAATTCCTCAACACCACTACTGTGTTGTTAGGCAAGATTCCTTAACATATTTTCTTCTTGGTGTTGAGATGTGCAAATTCTTCAACACCACTATTGTGTTGCTAGGCAAGCTTCCTCAACACATTTTGCTCTTGGTGTTGAGACGCGCAAATTCCTCAACACCACTACTGTGTTGCTAGGCATGCCTCCTCAACACATTTTTCCTCTTGGTGTTGAGACGTGCAAATTTCTCAACACCACTACTGGGTTGCTAGGCAAGCTTCCTCAACAGATTTTCCTCTTTGTGTTGAGACGTGCAAATTCCTCAACACCACTATTGTGTTGTTAGACATGCTTCCTCAACACATCCTCCCTCTTGGTGTTAATACGTCTAAATTCCTCAACACTCATTACTGTGTTGCTAGGCATGCTTCCTCCACACATTCTTCCTTTTGGTGTTGAGACGTGCAAATTCCTCAACACCACCACTGTGTTGCTAGGCAAGCTTCCTCAACATATTTTCCTCTTGGTGTTGAGACGTGCAAATTCCTCAACACCACTACTGTGTTGTTAGGTAAGGTTCCTCAACACATTTTCCTCTTGGTGTTGAGACGTGCAAATTCCTCATCACCACTATTGTGTTGCTAGGCATGCTTACTCAACACATTCTTCCTCTTGGTGTTGAGACGCGCAAATTACTCAACACCATTATTGTGTTGCTAGGCATGCCTCCTCAACACATTTTTCCTCTTGCTGTTGAGACGTGCAAATTCCTCAACACCACTACTGTGTTGTTAGGCAAGATTCCTTAACATATTTTCTTCTTGGTGTTGAGATGTGCAAATTCTTCAATACCACTATTGTGTTGCTAGGAAAGCTTCCTCAACACATTTTGCTCTTGGTGTTGAGACGCGCAAATTCCTCAACACCACTACTGTGTTGCTAGGCATGCCTCCTCAACACATTTTTCCTCTTGGTGTTGAGACGTGCAAATTTCTCAACACCAATACAGGGTTGCTAGGCAAGCTTCCTCAACAGATTTTCCTCTTTGTGTTGAGACGTGTGATGAGTGCCAAATATTGTATATATCTATCCCTTTTTGTTGGCATTTAACTCATCTTTTATGCATTAATTCTACATTTTATCCCATATTCTGTATTTTCATTGTTTTAAAGAATAAATATTTTTATTAATTAATTTTGCATTTTTAGGTAATAAATAAAGTTCGGATGAGTCGCGGAGCGAAAAGAGCAGAAAAGTAGTGAAAAGCCGGGAGAAATTACGCAAGGAAGCCGCGAAGAATGGTGCGCACAACCTCATTTTCTACACACAAAAGCGCCTCCGTTCTCAGCCATCAGATCATTTCTCAGAAGCATCCGACGGTCGCTCCTTGCTGAGCATCAAAATCTGATGTCTCTGCCAAGCACCACAGCGCTGAAATTCCAAGCCTTCAGATTAGATGGTAGTTGAATCCAACGGTCGCTCCCTTGCTGTGCATCAAAGTTTGATATCTCCGCCTAACACTACAGTACCTAACTCCATCAAGTACCGTTTATTTTGTTGTATCATATAATCCAACGGTCGCTCATCGCTTACCTCCGAATCACCGTCCGATCTACCTACCATCTCCGAATCTCGCAGCTCAGAGTCACAGAACATCAAGACTCGATGAATTCGCCTTACACCCTAGTACCCGAGCCCATCCACCTAACCCAAACACACCCCCTACCCCAAACACAATCGAGCCATACCCTCTCCACCATCTTCTCCACAGAACCACCGTACACCACCACCTTCTCCACCTGCTCTGACTCCATCACCAACTCCTCTACCACCACCACACCTCCACCATCATCACCCCTACCTTCCTACAACTATTACCCATCTTTATAGCCCCCTAATTCGTCAATTTCTCCCCTGCCGAAACCCTAGGTGAATGGTTGACGAATTAGTGAAGCTAGAAAGAGAAATTGAAGGCATGGGAAGGAGCAGAGAAGGGAGAAGAAGCATGGGTTGAAGACGGACTCGTCTTATCACGTTTGGTAAGCTCGAAAATCAAAACCCTAGTCTACTGTCAATTTGGGGATTTTTTGTGTAGAACCCTAATTGTGCTTGTAACTATAAATTGGGACTGTGGGTGTGATGTAAAGACTCATGTTGGGATTAGCCCACATCCAGGACTGCTAAGTTCTGTTAATTCTCTTGTCCTGTTGAATTTTCATGTTTCAGTTAAATGTGCTAGTAGTTAATTCTCTTGCTGTGTTTTGTTAATTTCTTGCTTTGTTCTGTTATATGTTAAATGTTCTGTTAATTTCTTGCTCAGTTAGTATGTTCTGTTAAATGTTCTGTTATAAATATGTTGAATGTTCTGTTATTGTTAGTTCAGTTAGTTGTATCCTGTTTAGATGTTGCTCACTGTTAGTATCAATTCACTATCATGTTTGTTTTACTGTCATTTGAAGGAATGCTAGGCTAGATACATTTGAAGCAATGAACTGATTGTGTAATGGAAGAAATCAGTGCTTAAAGCAAGCTGATTTTCTTGCCATTCCCTGTGTATGCTTAGGTTGCAGTGTTGATTGTGCATTGGGAGAAGCTAGTGCTTATAGCAAGCTAGTTTTCAACCCATTCTATAGGAATGCCTGTATTCTTGCCTTAGTATTGCTTCTTGTCAGTTTCTTTATCAACCCTGCCCTTGGCCTTAGGCCTTGGTTCATTCTTGTGTTGTTTTCTGTTGCTCTTGTTTTGTTTTGCTTTTGTTCACCCTGTTGTTGCTGTTTAGTTTTTGCTATTCACCCTGTTGTTGCTGTTCATTTTGCTATTCACCCTGTTGGTTCATTTTGTTGTTGTTCACCCTGTTGTTGCTGTTCTTGCTATTCCTTGTGCATTCTGTCACTTTTGCTGCTGCACTTCTACTGCTACCACTGCTGCATTGCTACTTCTTTTTGGCCTTGCTGTGCAGCTATTTCTCCTGCACCTGCTACCCTTGCTCCTGCTGCTTGTGCTGCTACTTCTTTTCTTGTTGTGCACTTGCCTTGCTGTGCACTTTCATCTGCTGTGCTGCTACTTGCACTGCTTGTGCAGCTGCTGTGCAGTCTTGCTGCTGCTGCTTTCCTTCCCCTGCAGCTGCTGCTGCAGCCCTTCTGTTGCCTGCTGCTGCTTCCTGCCAAGTCCAGCCACAGTTCACTAAGCCCAAAGGCCTAGCTAAACCAAGCCAACTGAACCCAAAGGCCCAGATCCTTGACTGAGTCCAAAGCCCAAAAGGCCTAGTTCAATAGCTAAGCCCAATACATCCCAAGCCCAAGTCACACTTCAAACTGAAGCCCAATTCAGTCAACTGTGGGCTTAACCAAAGCCCAGTTGTTCAACCCAAAAGCCCAAAACAAGGTTTAAGACCTAAAGCCCATAGTCCATATTTCTGAGCCCAAGCTCAGTTCAGCCCAACAGTTCCAAAGGGTATTCAAAGACCATTGATATTCAAGACCCCTTTGGTATTCAAAGCCCATTAGCAAATTTAGAACCCAAAATAGCTAGAAGCATTCCAAAACACACCCGATCTCTGTGGATCGACCCGTACTTGCACATTTGCCACTTTCGACACCGTGCACTTGCGGTTATAATTTGTAGGACCTTTTAGAAGCCTACTAAGTTTTTGGCGCCGTTGCCGGGGATTGGTGCTGTGTTTTATCTGTGTTTTTCTTAGCTATTTTGTATTTCATTTCATAGCATTTGCATCTGCATCTGCTTCATTTCATTTGCTGTTGGACCTGCTGATTCTGAACCTGTTTTTCCTCTGCTGGGACGACACCAAGGAAAAGAACCAAAACCCAACTGGGTTTTTGCAACAATATCAGAGCAGCTGGGCTGTGCTAAAACGGTAAGCCTAAACCCATTCATTGAGAGAACCCAACCTGTGGGCTTCCAATTTTTAATTGTGGGCTTGTAATAATTAACCCAATTTTTTTGGGCTTTTTATTTTTCTATTTTGGGTTTGTAATAATTTATTTGTGGGCTTGTATTTATTTTTTGTGGGCTTGTTTAAATTCTTTCATTGGACTTGTATTTTGAACTCTGGGTTTAAACCCAGCTGAGCTTGTAAGCATCAATTGGACTTGTATTCCACTCGAAAGTGGACCTCGAAACCAAAGTTTTAAAACAAACGTCGGGCCTTAACCAACTGGGCCAAATTAAACTTTCAAAATTAAAACTTAGTGTTTCGTGGGCCGCAGCCTTCCATCCATTTCATTAGAGGCTTGCACAGTGGGCGTGCTCCCATTTCAAAAACCAAATTTTATTTTCTTATTTTCTTAATTTTATTTAAAAAAAAAAAAAAAAAAAAAAAAAAAATTTCCTTTGCTCCCATTTTAAACCAAACTTTTCTTTTATAGCCCATCAAAACCAAAATTTTCCCATAAACCAAATTTTTAAAATTTTCCCATTTAAAACCAAATAGTGGGCTTTGTGTCATTTCAAAATGGACCAACCTCGTGCTCTCCATGAATACATGTATCCATCAATACAAATTCCATTATCATGTATTGTCTTACCTCAAACCAATAACCCTTTTAAAATAAATGCAAGCATGATACAAATACTTCCTATATTTCGAGGGTTCGACTCTGAGAACCCCTATACTCATGTAAGAGAGTTTGAACAAATTTGTCGGACTATGCAACCTGATCATTTGTCCGAAGACTCTCTGAAATTGCGTTTGTTTACATTTTCTTTAAAGGAAAGGGCCAAAACATGGTTTTACAGTTTGAGACCACAATCAATCACCACTTGGGAACAACTCACTAATCAATTTTTCCAAAAATTTTTTCCACACCATAGGACCATCGCTATTCGTCAAAATATCAATTGTTTTGTCCAATTGGATGAGGAAACTGTTTTTCACTATTTCGAACGTTTTAATGATTTGTTGAGTGAATGTCCGCACCATGGAATTGAGAAGTGGAGACTTGTCGTCATCCTCTATGAGGGACTAGACTTTAAATCTCGAACCATGGTTGAGTCTATGTGTAATGGTGAGTTTATTGATAAATCTGTGGATGATGCATGGAATTTTTTAGCCGAGATTGCAGAGAAAACCCATCAATGGGAATCCGTTAGGGAAACAGGAACAACACCACATGATATGAGTCACCCCCATGAATTAGAGTTTTATTCTTGTAATAACTCCGACCTTAGGATTGAAAAATATCCTAGATTGCAAAATTCCTATCATGATGATGATGATGATTATGATGTTATGTTAGAAGAACATGTCTATACTGAAAATGTTATGGAACCTTTGGGTTCAAATACATTAGGCTTCTCTGCCCCGACCTTAATGCATGATATTTCTTCTAGTATTCCATGTGTTGTTTCCCCTGATTTGCCGATGCATGAAAATCAATCTGTTGATGATGTTGATAATTCTGATTGTGATCTTGCCAATTTGATTGATGATTGTGAGCATGATGTGACATGTGTAGATGAGTTAGGAGATTTTGATTTGATTGATAATGATATGCCTATTCTTCTACCTAAGTCACAATCTGATGGCCTTCCACCCAACCTAGATTTGGTTTGTACCAATATTGTCAAACCGATTTTTCTGAAAATTCCCAATCTAGGATTGGAACTGTGTGCCTCCCAAGTCCTCTTGGACTATTTTGCTTCAAAATATAACACTTTTAAAGAGCCACAGTTGGAAATTGCATGTTTGCCCATCCCGAAAACAGTCCATTATGAGTTAGACCTTTTGAATCCTGAACCCTTAAAATTAAAAGATTTTGTGCTTAAAAGTAAACCTGTTGAACAATTTAGGTTTAGGGGTGATTCATTCGGTTTTTCACTCTCATTCCCATTTAAGTCCAATTTTAGTGTTTTGAAACTTCCTTTGTGTCTACACTTCGTCTTTTGGGTTGATCCTCAACTCTTTAGACTTTTAGTGTATGGTGAATTTTTTTGTATATAATCCAGTAGATAAAATTTTAAAAAAAAACCCTTTTGTTCCTTTTGTATATATTTTGCTAATCCAATATGATCTCGGCTGAAATATGTTGGATTTTTGCCTTGAATAACGGAGTTTTAATTCTGCTTTCGCCGAAATCGGGTATTCTCTCTCCTTTTACTCTACTCAGCATGTCCCTTTCCATATGTTGCATCTTAATTCTTTCCATATTTTGAAACATTGAGGACAATGTTTAGTTTAGGTTTGGGGGTATAGAGTAGATACCACGATATTATGCTATAATTAAAAACAAACTCCTTCTTCTTTTTTTTGAAAAAATTGAAAAATTCCAAAAAAATTAAAAAATCAAAATTCAAAAAAATTAAAAAATGAAAAATCATAAAAATGGAGCTCATTTACCTTGAAATGTTGACTCTTGTGCAAATATGTATTTTTATTAGGAGTCTTAGTCTAGATATTTAGGCACCCTGATTCTAGCACAATTCACATAGTGATAAGAAATTTGCACGCGCACGATCTACCAATACATGTATGGCCTCGATCTTCAAGGTGTTGGATAGGAAGTTACGATTGCCAATCACTTTAGAATACTGAACGAAACTTGACTAGCTTGTTCTTTGGTTGGTTGGGATAGAAGATGGAGGTTACATTAAGAAAGACAACCATCGAATTTAACTGGGTGCATCAAAAAGGGCTACCTCTTGCAAAGTGTCATGTAATCTTTTGTTTCTTTATTGTTATGTATCAAAAGTGTTTCCTTAAAAAAAAAAAAACGATGTATATATTCAGAAAAAAAATATATCAGAAAAATACCAAAAAAAAAAAATCAAGTATTTATCAATTCCATCATCTCTTGTTCCAAAAAAATAAAAAGAGATTTGTCAATGTAAATAAGAGTCATGTAAATAGTCATCTTTTGTTGTTTCGTTGTAATAAGCAAGGAGGGTGTATGCCATTGATGTACAACGCGAGAAATTGTGAAATACCTCCAACTCATTCACAATTCTCGTAAAGTCCGGACAGCTAGCTAGATTTCGACCTCAGTTCTTAGCCTGAGAAACTATCTCTTGGTGATTAGTAGTCATGACTTCAGATCTTTCTTTACACATGTGTAGATACACTTTACACTCTTATCACATGTCTTTTTTTGTTATCAGTGCTAGGATTGTGCCTTCGATAGCTAGATTGACATCTCCATTTTGCTGTGAGCTTAAACTGTTTTGCACATGTCACGTTTGATGGAATCTGAGCTCATATTTTGTCCTTAGGTTTTGTAGGCACACCTCTGGTAAACCTTCACGAGACTTCAACTCGTCCACTAGGGACACTTAGTGGTTTAAAAGGCTTAGTGCATACGCTAAATGCATTCGAGAGACCAGCGACAGTGGTATAGTTAGGATTTCCCTAGTTTTGTTTTACTTGAGGACAAGTAAAATTCAGGTTTGGGGGTATTTGATGAGTGCCAAATATTGTATATATCTATCCCTTTTTGTTGGCATTTAACTCATCTTTTATGCATTAATTCTACATTTTATCCCATATTCTGTATTTTCATTGTTTTCAAGAATAAATATTTTTATTAATTAATTTTGCATTTTTAGGTAGTAAATAAAGTTCGGATGAGTCGCGGAGCGAAAAGAGCAGAAAAGTAGTGAAAAGCCTGGAGAAATTACGCAAGGAAGCCGCGAAGAATGGTGCGCACAACCTCATTTTCTACACACAAAAGCGCCTCCGTTCTCAGCCATCAGATCATTTCTCAGAAGCATCCGACGGTCGCTCCTTGCTGAGCATCAAAATCTGATGTCTCTGCCAAGCACCACAGCGCTGAAATTCCAAGCCTTCAGATTAGATGGTAGTTGAATCCAACGGTCGCTCCCTTGCTGTGCATCAAAGTTTGATATCTCCGCCTAACACTACAGTACCTAACTCCATCAAGTACCGTTTATTTTGTTGTATCATATAATCCAACGGTCGCTCATCGCTTACCTCCGAATCACCGTCCGATCTACCTACCATCTCCGAATCTCGCAGCTCAGAGTCACAGAACATCAAGACTCGATGAATTCGCCTTACACCCTAGTACCCGAGCCCATCCACCTAACCCAAACACACCCCCTACCCCAAACACAATCGAGCCATACCCTCTCCACCATCTTCTCCACAGAACCACCGTACACCACCACCTTCTCCACCTGCTCTGACTCCATCACCAACTCCTCTACCACCACCACACCTCCACCATCATCACCCCTACCTTCCTACAACTATTACCCATCTTTATAGCCCCCTAATTCGTCAATTTCTCCCCTGCCGAAACCCTAGGTGAATGGTTGACGAATTAGTGAAGCTAGAAAGAGAAATTGAAGGCATGGGAAGGAGCAGAGAAGGGAGAAGAAGCATGGGTTGAAGACGGACTCGTCTTATCACGTTTGGTAAGCTCGAAAATCAAAACCCTAGTCTACTGTCAATTTGGGGATTTTTTGTGTAGAACCCTAATTGTGCTTGTAACTATAAATTGGGACTGTGGGTGTGATGTAAAGACTCATGTTGGGATTAGCCCACATCCAGGACTGCTAAGTTCTGTTAATTCTCTTGTCCTGTTGAATTTTCATGTTTCAGTTAAATGTGCTAGTAGTTAATTCTCTTGCTGTGTTTTGTTAATTTCTTGCTTTGTTCTGTTATATGTTAAATGTTCTGTTAATTTCTTGCTCAGTTAGTATGTTCTGTTAAATGTTCTGTTATAAATATGTTGAATGTTCTGTTATTGTTAGTTCAGTTAGTTGTATCCTGTTTAGATGTTGCTCACTGTTAGTATCAATTCACTATCATGTTTGTTTTACTGTCATTTGAAGGAATGCTAGGCTAGATACATTTGAAGCAATGAACTGATTGTGTAATGGAAGAAATCAGTGCTTAAAGCAAGCTGATTTTCTTGCCATTCCCTGTGTATGCTTAGGTTGCAGTGTTGATTGTGCATTGGGAGAAGCTAGTGCTTATAGCAAGCTAGTTTTCAACCCATTCTATAGGAATGCCTGTATTCTTGCCTTAGTATTGCTTCTTGTCAGTTTCTTTATCAACCCTGCCCTTGGCCTTAGGCCTTGGTTCATTCTTGTGTTGTTTTCTGTTGCTCTTGTTTTGTTTTGCTTTTGTTCACCCTGTTGTTGCTGTTTAGTTTTTGCTATTCACCCTGTTGTTGCTGTTCATTTTGCTATTCACCCTGTTGGTTCATTTTGTTGTTGTTCACCCTGTTGTTGCTGTTCTTGCTATTCCTTGTGCATTCTGTCACTTTTGCTGCTGCACTTCTACTGCTACCACTGCTGCATTGCTACTTCTTTTTGGCCTTGCTGTGCAGCTATTTCTCCTGCACCTGCTACCCTTGCTCCTGCTGCTTGTGCTGCTACTTCTTTTCTTGTTGTGCACTTGCCTTGCTGTGCACTTTCATCTGCTGTGCTGCTACTTGCACTGCTTGTGCAGCTGCTGTGCAGTCTTGCTGCTGCTGCTTTCCTTCCCCTGCAGCTGCTGCTGCAGCCCTTCTGTTGCCTGCTGCTGCTTCCTGCCAAGTCCAGCCACAGTTCACTAAGCCCAAAGGCCTAGCTAAACCAAGCCAACTGAACCCAAAGGCCCAGATCCTTGACTGAGTCCAAAGCCCAAAAGGCCTAGTTCAATAGCTAAGCCCAATACATCCCAAGCCCAAGTCACACTTCAAACTGAAGCCCAATTCAGTCAACTGTGGGCTTAACCAAAGCCCAGTTGTTCAACCCAAAAGCCCAAAACAAGGTTTAAGACCTAAAGCCCATAGTCCATATTTCTGAGCCCAAGCTCAGTTCAGCCCAACAGTTCCAAAGGGTATTCAAAGACCATTGATATTCAATACCCCTTTGGTATTCAAAGCCCATTAGCAAATTTAGAACCCAAAATAGCTAGAAGCATTCCAAAACACACCCGATCTCTGTGGATCGACCCGTACTTGCACATTTGCCACTTTCGACACCGTGCACTTGCGGTTATAATTTGTAGGACCTTTTAGAAGCCTACCAACGTGCAAATTCCTCAACACCACTATTGTGTTGTTAGGCATGCTTCCTCAAGACATCCTCCCTCTTGGTGTTGATACGTATAAATTCCTCAACACTCATTACTGTGTTGCTAGGCATGCTTCCTCAACACATTCTTCATCTTGGTGTTGAGACGTGAAAATTTCTCAACACCACTACTGTGTTACTAGGAATGCTTCGTCAACACATTCTTCCTCTTGGTGTTGAGACGTGCAAATTCCTCAACACTACTACTGTGTTGCTAGGCATGCTTCCTCAACACATTTTCCTCTTGGTGTTGAGACGTGCAAATTCCTCATCACCACTATTGTGTTGTTAGGCATGCTTCCTCAACACATCCTCCCTCTTGGTGTTGATACGTCTAAATTCCTCAACACCACCACTGTGTTGCTAGGCAAGCTTCCTCAACATATTTTCCTCTTGGTGTTGAGACGTGCAAATTCCTCAACACCACTACTGTGTTGTTAGGCAAGCTTCCTCAACACATTTTCCTCTTAGTTTTGAGACGTTTAAATTCCTCAACACTCATTAATGTGTTGCTAGGCATGCTTCCTCAACACATTCTTCATCTTGGTGTTGAGACGTGAAAATTTCTCAACACCACTACTGTGTTACTAGGAATGCTTCGTCAACACATTCTTCCTCTTGGTGTTGAGACGTGCAAATTCCTAAACACCACAACTATGTTGCTAGGCAAGATTCATCAACACGTTTTCATCTTGGTGTTGACACGTACAAATTCCTCAACACCACTACTGTGTTGCTATGAATGCTTCCTCAACACATCATTCCTCTTAGTGTTCAGACGTTTAAATTCCTCAACACTCATTATTGTGTTGCTAAGCATGCTTCCTAGACACATTCTTCCTCTTGGTGTTGAGACGTGCAAATTTCTCAACACTAAAACTGTGTTGCTAGGCATGCTTCCTCAACACATTCTTCCTCTTGGTGTTGAGACGTGCAAATTCCTCAACACCACCACTGTGTTGCTAGGCAAGCTTCCTCAACATATTTTCCTCTTGGTGTTGAGACGTGCAAATTCCTTAACACAACTACTATGTTGCTAGGCATGCTTCCTCAACACATTCTTCCTCTTGGTGTTGAAATGTGCAAATTCCTTAACACCACAACTATGTTGCTAGGCAAGCTTCATCAACACGTTTTCATCTTGGTGTTGACACGTACAAATTCCTCAACACCACTACTGTGTTGCTATGAATGCTTCCTCAACACATCATTCCTCTTAGTGTTCAGACGTTTAAATTCCTCAACACTCATTATTGTGTTGCTAAGCATGCTTCCTAGACACATTCTTCCTCTTGGTGTTGAGACGTGCAAATTTCTCAACACTAAAACTGTGTTGCTAGGCATGCTTCCTCAACACATTCTTCCTCTTGGTGTTGAGACATGCAAATTCCTCAACACCACCACTGTGTTGCTAGGCAAGCTTCCTCAACATATTTTCCTCTTGGTGTTGAGACGTGCAAATTCCTTAAATCAACTACTATGTTGCTAGGCATGCTTCCTCAACACATTCTTCCTCTTGGTGTTGAAATGTGCAAATTACTAAACACCACAACTATGTTGCTAGGCAAGCTTCATCAACACGTTTTCATCTTGGTGTTGACACGTACAAATTCCTCAACACCACTACTGTGTTGCTATGAATGCTTCCTCAACACATCATTCCTCTTAGTGTTCAGACGTTTAAATTCCTCAACACTCATTATTGTGTTGCTAAGCATGCTTCCTAGACACATTCTTCCTCTTGGTGTTGAGACGTGCAAATTTCTCAACACTAAAACTGTGTTGCTAGGCATGCTTCCTCAACACATTCTTCCTCTTGGTGTTGAGACGTGCAAATTCCTCAACACTACCACTGTGTTGCTAGGCAAGCTTCCTCAACATATTTTCCTCTTGGTGTTGAGACGTGCAAATTCCTCAACACCACTACTGTGTTGTTAGGCAAGCTTCCTCAACACATTTTCCTCTTAGTTTTGAGACGTATAAATTCCTCAACACTCATTAATGTGTTGCTAGGCATGCTTCCTCAACACATTCTTCATCTTGGTGTTGAGACGTGAAAATTTCTCAACACCACTACTGTGTTACTAGGAATGCTTCGTCAACACATTCTTCCTCTTGGTGTTGAGACGTGCAAATTCCTAAACACCACAACTATGTTGCTAGGCAAGATTCATCAACACGTTTTCATCTTGGTGTTGACACGTACAAATTCCTCAACACCACTACTGTGTTGCTATGAATGCTTCCTCAACACATCATTCCTCTTAGTGTTCAGACGTTTAAATTCCTCAACACTCATTATTGTGTTGCTAAGCATGCTTCCTAGACACATTCTTCCTCTTGGTGTTGAGACGTGCAAATTTCTCAACACCAAAACTGTGTTGCTAGGCATGCTTCCTCAACACATTCTTCCTCTTGGTGTTGAGACGTGCAAATTCCTCAAAACCACTACTGTGTTGCTAGGAAATCTTCCTCAACACATTTTCCTCTTGGTGTTGAGACGTGCAAATTCCTCAACACCACTACTGTGTTGCTAGGAAAGCTTCCTCAACACATTTTCCTCTTAGTTTTGAGACGTATAAATTCCTCAACACTCATTAATGTTTTGCTAGGCATGCTTCCTCAACACATTCTTCCTCTTGGTGTTGAGACATGCAAATTCCTCAACACCACCACTGTGTTGCTAGGCAAGCTTCCTCAACATATTTTCCTCTTGGTGTTGAGACGTGCAAATTCCTTAAATCAACTACTATGTTGCTAGGCATGCTTCCTCAACACATTCTTCCTCTTGGTGTTGAAATGTGCAAATTACTAAACACTACTACTGTGTTGCTAGGCATGCTTCCTCAACACATTTTCCTCTTGGTGTTGAGACGTGCAAATTCCTCATCACCACTATTGTGTTGTTAGGCATGCTTCCTCAACACATCCTCCCTCTTGGTGTTGATACGTCTAAATTCCTCAACACCACCACTGTGTTGCTAGGCAAGCTTCCTCAACATATTTTCCTCTTGGTGTTGAGACGTGCAAATTCCTCAACACCTCTACTGTGTTGTTAGGCAAGCTTCCTCAACACATTTTCCTCTTAGTTTTGAGACGTATAAATTCCTCAACACTCATTAATGTGTTGCTAGGCATGCTTCCTCAACACATTCTTCATCTTGGTGTTGAGACGTGAAAATTTCTCAACACCACTACTGTGTTACTAGGAATGCTTCGTCAACACATTCTTCCTCTTGGTGTTGAGACGTGCAAATTCCTAAACACCACAACTATGTTGCTAGGCAAGATTCATCAACACGTTTTCATCTTGGTGTTGACACGTACAAATTCCTCAACACCACTACTGTGTTGCTATGAATGCTTCCTCAACACATCATTCCTCTTAGTGTTCAGACGTTTAAATTCCTCAACACTCATTATTGTGTTGCTAAGCATGCTTCTTAGACACATTCTTCCTCTTGGTGTTGAGACGTGCAAATTTCTCAACACCAAAACTGTGTTGCTAGGCATGCTTCCTCAACACATTCTTCCTCTTGGTGTTGAGACGTGCAAATTCCTCAAAACCACTACTGTGTTGCTAGGAAATCTTCCTCAACACATTTTCCTCTTGGTGTTGAGACGTGCAAATTCCTCAACACCACTACTGTGTTGCTAGGAAAGCTTCCTCAACACATTTTCCTCTTAGTTTTGAGACGTATAAATTCCTCAACACTCATTAATGTTTTGCTAGGCATGCTTCCTCAACACATTCTTCCTCTTGGTGTTGAGACATGCAAATTCCTCAACACCACCACTGTGTTGCTAGGCAAGCTTCCTCAACATATTTTCCTCTTGGTGTTGAGACGTGCAAATTCCTTAAATCAACTACTATGTTGCTAGGCATGCTTCCTCAACACATTCTTCCTCTTGGTGTTGAAATGTGCAAATTAATAAACACCACAACTATGTTGCTAGGCAAGCTTCATCAACACGTTTTCATCTTGGTGTTGACACGTACAAATTCCTCAACACCACTACTGTGTTGCTATGAATGCTTCCTCAACACATCATTCCTCTTAGTGTTCAGACGTTTAAATTCCTCAACACTCATTATTGTGTTGCTAAGCATGCTTCCTAGACACATTCTTCCTCTTGGTGTTGAGACGTGCAAATTTCTCAACACTAAAACTGTGTTGCTAGGCATGCTTCCTCAACACATTCTTCCTCTTGGTGTTGAGACGTGCAAATTCCTCAACACTACCACTGTGTTGCTAGGCAAGCTTCCTCAACATATTTTCCTCTTGGTGTTGAGACGTGCAAAAATTCCTCAACACCACTACTGTGTTGTTAGGTAAGCTTCCTCAACACATTTTCCTCTTGGTGTTGAGACGTCTAAATTCCTCAACACTCATTACTGTGTTGCTAGGCATGCTTCCTCCACACATTTTTCCTTTTGGTGTTGAGACGTGCAAATTCCTCAACACCACCACTGTGTTGCTAGGCAAGCTTCCTCAACATATTTTCCTCTTGGTGTTGAGACGTGCAAATTCCTCAACACCACTACTGTGTTGTTAGGTAAGCTTCCTCAACACATTTTCCTCTTGGTGTTGAGACGTCTAAATTCCTCAACACTCACTATTGTGTTGCTAGGCATGCTTACTCAACACATTCTTCCTCTTGGTGTTGAGACGCGCAAATTCCTCAACACCATTATTGTGTTGCTAGGCATGCCTCCTCAACACATTTTTCCTCTTGCTGTTGAGACGTGCAAATTCCTCAACACCACTACTGTGTTGTTAGGCAAGATTCCTTAACATATTTTCTTCTTGGTGTTGAGATGTGCAAATTCTTCAACACCACTATTGTGTTGCTAGGAAAGCTTCCTCAACACATTTTGCTCTTGGTGTTGAGACGCGCAAATTCCTCAACACCACTACTGTGTTGCTAGGCATGCCTCCTCAACACATTTTTCCTCTTGGTGTTGAGACGTGCAAATTTCTCAACACCAATACAGGGTTGCTAGGCAAGCTTCCTCAACAGATTTTCCTCTTTGTGTTGAGACGTGTGATGAGTGCCAAATATTGTATATATCTATCCCTTTTTGTTGGCATTTAACTCATCTTTTATGCATTAATTCTACATTTTATCCCATATTCTGTATTTTCATTGTTTTAAAGAATAAATATTTTTATTAATTAATTTTGCATTTTTAGGTAATAAATAAAGTTCGGATGAGTCGCGGAGCGAAAAGAGCAGAAAAGTAGTGAAAAGCCGGGAGAAATTACGCAAGGAAGCCGCGAAGAATGGTGCGCACAACCTCATTTTCTACACACAAAAGCGCCTCCGTTCTCAGCCATCAGATCATTTCTCAGAAGCATCCGACGGTCGCTCCTTGCTGAGCATCAAAATCTGATGTCTCTGCCAAGCACCACAGCGCTGAAATTCCAAGCCTTCAGATTAGATGGTAGTTGAATCCAACGGTCGCTCCCTTGCTGTGCATCAAAGTTTGATATCTCCGCCTAACACTACAGTACCTAACTCCATCAAGTACCGTTTATTTTGTTGTATCATATAATCCAACGGTCGCTCATCGCTTACCTCCGAATCACCGTCCGATCTACCTACCATCTCCGAATCTCGCAGCTCAGAGTCACAGAACATCAAGACTCGATGCATTCGCCTTACACCCTAGTACCCGAGCCCATCCACCTAACCCAAACACACCCCCTACCCCAAACACAATCGAGCCATACCCTCTCCACCATCTTCTCCACAGAACCACCGTACACCACCACCTTCTCCACCTGCTCTGACTCCATCACCAACTCCTCTACCACCACCACACCTCCACCATCATCACCCCTACCTTCCTACAACTATTACCCATCTTTATAGCCCCCTAATTCGTCAATTTCTCTCCTGCCGAAACCCTAGGTGAATGGTTGACGAATTAGTGAAGCTAGAAAGAGAAATTGAAGGCATGGGAAGGAGCAGAGAAGGGAGAAGAAGCATGGGTTGAAGACGGACTCGTCTTATCACGTTTGGTAAGCTCGAAAATCAAAACCCTAGTCTACTGTCAATTTGGGGATTTTTTGTGTAGAACCCTAATTGTGCTTGTAACTATAAATTGGGACTGTGGGTGTGATGTAAAGACTCATGTTGGGATTAGCCCACATCCAGGACTGCTAAGTTCTGTTAATTCTCTTGTCCTGTTGAATTTTCATGTTTCAGTTAAATGTGCTAGTAGTTAATTCTCTTGCTGTGTTTTGTTAATTTCTTGCTTTGTTCTGTTATATGTTAAATGTTCTGTTAATTTCTTGCTCAGTTAGTATGTTCTGTTAAATGTTCTGTTATAAATATGTTGAATGTTCTGTTATTGTTAGTTCAGTTAGTTGTATCCTGTTTAGATGTTGCTCACTGTTAGTATCAATTCACTATCATGTTTGTTTTACTGTCATTTGAAGGAATGCTAGGCTAGATACATTTGAAGCAATGAACTGATTGTGTAATGGAAGAAATCAGTGCTTAAAGCAAGCTGATTTTCTTGCCATTCCCTGTGTATGCTTAGGTTGCAGTGTTGATTGTGCATTGGGAGAAGCTAGTGCTTATAGCAAGCTAGTTTTCAACCCATTCTATAGGAATGCCTGTATTCTTGCCTTAGTATTGCTTCTTGTCAGTTTCTTTATCAACCCTGCCCTTGGCCTTAGGCCTTGGTTCATTCTTGTGTTGTTTTCTGTTGCTCTTGTTTTGTTTTGCTTTTGTTCACCCTGTTGTTGCTGTTTAGTTTTTGCTATTCACCCTGTTGTTGCTGTTCATTTTGCTATTCACCCTGTTGGTTCATTTTGTTGTTGTTCACCCTGTTGTTGCTGTTCTTGCTATTCCTTGTGCATTCTGTCACTTTTGCTGCTGCACTTCTACTGCTACCACTGCTGCATTGCTACTTCTTTTTGGCCTTGCTGTGCAGCTATTTCTCCTGCACCTGCTACCCTTGCTCCTGCTGCTTGTGCTGCTACTTCTTTTCTTGTTGTGCACTTGCCTTGCTGTGCACTTTCATCTGCTGTGCTGCTACTTGCACTGCTTGTGCAGCTGCTGTGCAGTCTTGCTGCTGCTGCTTTCCTTCCCCTGCAGCTGCTGCTGCAGCCCTTCTGTTGCCTGCTGCTGCTTCCTGCCAAGTCCAGCCACAGTTCACTAAGCCCAAAGGCCTAGCTAAACCAAGCCAACTGAACCCAAAGGCCCAGATCCTTGACTGAGTCCAAAGCCCAAAAGGCCTAGTTCAATAGCTAAGCCCAATACATCCCAAGCCCAAGTCACACTTCAAACTGAAGCCCAATTCAGTCAACTGTGGGCTTAACCAAAGCCCAGTTGTTCAACCCAAAAGCCCAAAACAAGGTTTAAGACCTAAAGCCCATAGTCCATATTTCTGAGCCCAAGCTCAGTTCAGCCCAACAGTTCCAAAGGGTATTCAAAGACCATTGATATTCAAGACCCCTTTGGTATTCAAAGCCCATTAGCAAATTTAGAACCCAAAATAGATAGAAGCATTCCAAAACACACCCGATCTCTGTGGATCGACCCGTACTTGCACATTTGCCACTTTCGACACCGTGCACTTGCGGTTATAATTTGTAGGACCTTTTAGAAGCCTACCAACGTGCAAATTCCTCAACACCACTATTGTGTTGTTAGGCATGCTTCCTCAAGACATCCTCCCTCTTGGTGTTGATACGTATAAATTCCTCAACACTCATTACTGTGTTGCTAGGCATGCTTCCTCAACACATTCTTCATCTTGGTGTTGAGACGTGAAAATTTCTCAACACCACTACTGTGTTACTAGGAATGCTTCGTCAACACATTCTTCCTCTTGGTGTTGAGACGTGCAAATTCCTCAACACTACTACTGTGTTGCTAGGCATGCTTCCTCAACACATTTTCCTCTTGGTGTTGAGACGTGCAAATTCCTCATCACCACTATTGTGTTGTTAGGCATGCTTCCTCAACACATCCTCCCTCTTGGTGTTGATACGTCTAAATTCCTCAACACCACCACTGTGTTGCTAGGCAAGCTTCCTCAACATATTTTCCTCTTGGTGTTGAGACGTGCAAATTCCTCAACACCTCTACTGTGTTGTTAGGCAAGCTTCCTCAACACATTTTCCTCTTAGTTTTGAGACGTATAAATTCCTCAACACTCATTAATGTGTTGCTAGGCATGCTTCCTCAACACATTCTTCATCTTGGTGTTGAGACGTGAAAATTTCTCAACACCACTACTGTGTTACTAGGAATGCTTCGTCAACACATTCTTCCTCTTGGTGTTGAGACGTGCAAATTCCTAAACACCACAACTATGTTGCTAGGCAAGATTCATCAACACGTTTTCATCTTGGTGTTGACACGTACAAATTCCTCAACACCACTACTGTGTTGCTATGAATGCTTCCTCAACACATCATTCCTCTTAGTGTTCAGACGTTTAAATTCCTCAACACTCATTATTGTGTTGCTAAGCATGCTTCCTAGACACATTCTTCCTCTTGGTGTTGAGACGTGCAAATTTCTCAACACCAAAACTGTGTTGCTAGGCATGCTTCCTCAACACATTCTTCCTCTTGGTGTTGAGACGTGCAAATTCCTCAAAACCACTACTGTGTTGCTAGGAAATCTTCCTCAACACATTTTCCTCTTGGTGTTGAGACGTGCAAATTCCTCAACACCACTACTGTGTTGCTAGGAAAGCTTCCTCAACACATTTTCCTCTTAGTTTTGAGACGTATAAATTCCTCAACACTCATTAATGTTTTGCTAGGCATGCTTCCTCAACACATTCTTCCTCTTGGTGTTGAGACATGCAAATTCCTCAACACCACCACTGTGTTGCTAGGCAAGCTTCCTCAACATATTTTCCTCTTGGTGTTGAGACGTGCAAATTCCTTAAATCAACTACTATGTTTCTAGGCATGCTTCCTCAACACATTCTTCCTCTTGGTGTTGAAATGTGCAAATTACTAAACACCACAACTATGTTGCTAGGCAAGCTTCATCAACACGTTTTCATCTTGGTGTTGACACGTACAAATTCCTCAACACCACTACTGTGTTGCTATGAATGCTTCCTCAACACATCATTCCTCTTAGTGTTCAGACGTTTAAATTCCTCAACACTCATTATTGTGTTGCTAAGCATGCTTCCTAGACACATTCTTCCTCTTGGTGTTGAGACGTGCAAATTTCTCAACACTAAAACTGTGTTGCTAGGCATGCTTCCTCAACACATTCTTCCTCTTGGTGTTGAGACGTGCAAATTCCTCAAAACCACTACTGTGTTGCTAGGAAATCTTCCTCAACACATTTTCCTCTTGGTGTTGAGACGTGCAAATTCCTCAACACCACTACTGTGTTTCTAGGAAAGCTTCCTCAACACATTTTCCTCTTAGTTTTGAGACGTATAAATTCCTCAACACTCATTAATGTTTTGCTAGGCATGCTTCTTCAACACATTCTTCCTCTTGGTGTTGAGACATGCAAATTCCTCAACACCACCACTGTGTTGCTAGGCAAGCTTCCTCAACATATTTTCCTCTAGGTGTTGAGACGTGCAAATTCCTTAAATCAACTACTATGTTGCTAGGCATGCTTCCTCAACACATTCTTCCTCTTGGTGTTGAAATGTGCAAATTACTAAACACCACAACTATGTTGCTAGGCAAGCTTCATCAACACGTTTTCATCTTGGTGTTGACACGTACAAATTCCTCAACACCACTACTGTGTTGCTATGAATGCTTCCTCAACACATCATTCCTCTTAGTGTTCAGACGTTTAAATTCCTCAACACTCATTATTGTGTTGCTAAGCATGCTTCCTAGACACATTCTTCCTCTTGGTGTTGAGACGTGCAAATTTCTCAACACTAAAACTGTGTTGCTAGGCATGCTTCCTCAACACATTCTTCCTCTTGGTGTTGAGACGTGCAAATTCCTTAACACAACTACTATGTTGCTAGGCATGCTTCCTCAACACATTTTCCTCTTGGTGTTGAGACGTGTAAATTCCTCAACACCACTATTGTATTGCTAAGCATGCTTCCTCAACACATCCTTCCTCTTAGTGTTGAGACGTCTAAATTCCTCAACACTCATTATTGTGTTGCTAGGCATGCTTCTTCAACACATTATTCCTCTTGGTGTTGGGACGTGCAAATTCCTCAACACCACTACTGTGTTGCTAGGCATGCCTCCTCAACAAATTTTTCCTCTTGGTGTTGAGACGTGCAAATTCCTCAACACCACTACTGGGTTGCTAGGCAAGCTTCCTCAACACATTTTCCTCTTGGTGTTGAGACGTGCAAATTCCTCAACACCACTATTGTGTTGTTAGGCATGCTTCCTCAACACATCCTCCCTCTTGGTGTTGATACGTCTAAATTCCTCAACACTCATTACTGTGTTGCTAGGCATGCTTCCTCAACACATTCTTCATCTTGGTGTTGAGACGTGAAAATTTCTCAACACCACTACTGTGTTACTAGGAATGCTTCGTCAACACATTCTTCCTCTTGGTGTTGAGACGTGCAAATTCCTCAAAACCACTACTGTGTTGCTAGGCATGCTTCCTCAACACATTCTTCCTCTTGTTGTTGAGACGTGCAAATTCCTCAACACCACTACTATGTTGCTAGGCAAGCTTCCTCAACACATTTTCCTCTTGGTGTTGAGACGTGTAAATTCCTCAACACCACTACTGTGTTGCTAGGCATGCTTCCTCAACACATCCTTCCTCTTAGTGTTGAGACGTCTAAATTCCTCAACACTCATTATTGTGTTGCTAGGCATGCTTCTTCAACAAATTATTCCTCTTGGTGTTTGGACGTGCAAATTTCTCAACACCACTACTGTGTTGCTAGGCATGCTTCCTCAACAAATTCTTCATCTTGGTGTTGAGACATGCAAATTCCTCAAAACCACTATTGTGTTGCTAGGAAAGCTTCCACAACACATTTTCCTCTTGGTGTTGAGACGTGCAAATTCCTCAACACCACCACTGTGTTGCTAGGAAATCTTCCTCAACACATTTTCCTCTTAGTGTTGAGACGTCTAAATTCCTCAACACTCATTAATGTGTTGCTAGGCATGCTTCCTCAACACATTCTTCCTCTTGGTGTTGAGACATGCAAATTACTCAACACCACTACTGTGTTTCTAGGAAAGCTTCCTCAACACATTTTCCACTTGACGTTGAGACGTGCAAATTCCTCAACACCACTACTGTGTTGCTAGGCATGCTTCCTCAACACATTCTTCCTCTTGGTGTTGAGACGTGCAAATTCCTCAACACCACTACTATGTTGCTAGGAAAGCTTCCTCAACACATTTTCCTCTTGTTGTTGAGACGTGCAAATTCCTCAACACCACTACTGTGTTGCTAGGCATGCTTCCTCAACACATTCTTCCTCTTAGTGTTGAGACGTATAAATTCCTCAACACTCATTACTGTGTTGCTAGTAATGCTTCCTCAACACATTTTCCTCTTAGTGTTGAGACGTGCAAATTCCTCAACACCACTACTGTGTTGCTAGACATGCTTCCTCAACACATCCTTCCTCTTAGTTTTCAGACGTCTAAATTCCTCAACACTCATTACTATGTTTCTAGGAAAGATTCCTCAACCCATTCTTCCTCTTAGTGTTGAGACGTCTAAATTCCTCAACACTCATTACTGTATTGCTAGGCATGATTCCTCAACACATTCTTCCTCTTGGTGTTGAGACGTGCAAATTCCTCAACACCGCTACTGTGTTGCTAGGCAAGATTCCTCAACATATTTTCCTCTTGGTGTTGAGACGTGCAAATTCCTCAACACCACTACTGTGTTGTTAGGTAAGCTTCCTCAACACATTTTCCTCTTGGTGTTGAGACGTGCAAATTCCTCAACACCACTATTGTGTTGCTAGGTATGCTTCTTCAACACATTCTTCCTTTTGGTGTTGAGACTCGCAAATTCCACAACACCACTACTGTGTTTCTAGGCATGACTCGTCAACACATTTTTCCTCTTGCTGTTGTTAGGCAAATTCCTCAACACCACTACTATCTTGTTAGGCAAGCTTCCTCAACACATTTTCCTCTTGGTGTTGAGACGTGCAAATTCCTCAACACCACTACTGTGTTGTTAGGTAAGCTTCCTCAACACATTTTCCTCTTGGTGTTGAGACGTGCAAATTCCTCAACACCACTATTGTGTTGCTAGGCATGCTTCCTCAACACATTCTTCCTTTTGGTGTTGAGACTCGCAAATTCCTCAACACCACTACTGTGTTTCTAGGCATGACTCCTCAACACATTTTTCCTCTTGTTGTTGAGACGTGCAAATTCCTCAACACCACTATTGTGTTGCTAGGCATGCTTCCTCAACACATTCTTCCACTTAGTGTTGAGACTCGCAAATTCCTCAACACCACTACTGTGTTGCTAGGCATGACTCCTCAACATATTTTTCCTCTTGCTGTTGAGACGTGCAAATTCCTCAACACCACTACTGTGTTGTTAGGAAAAATTCCTCAACACATTTTCCTTTTGGTGTTGAGACGTGCGAATTCTTCAACACCACTATTGTGTTGCTAATCAATCTTCCTCAACACATTTTGCTCTTGGTGTTGAGACGCGCAAATTCCTCAACACCACTACTGTGTTGCTAGACATGCCTCCTCAACACATTTTCCTCTTGGTGTTGAGATGTGCAAATTCCTCAACACCACTACTATGTTTCTAGGAAAGCTTCCTCAACACATTTTCTTCTTGGTGTTGAGACGTGCAAATTCCTCAACACCACTACTGTGTTGCTAGGCATGCTTCCTCAACACATCCTTCCTCTTAGTGTTCAGACGTCTAAATTCCTCAACACTCATTACTGTGTTGCTAGGAATGCTTCCTCAACCCATTCTTCCTCTTGGTGTTGAGACGTGCAAATTCCTCAACACAACTACTGTGTTGCTAGGCAAGCTTCCTCAACATATTTTCCTCTTGGTGTTGAGATGTGCAAATTCCTCAACACCACTACTGTGTTGTTAGGTAAGCTTCCTCAACACATTTTCCTCTTGGTGTTGAGACGTGCAAATTCTTCAACACCACTATTGTGTTGCTAGGCATGCTTCCTCAACACATTCTTCCTCTTGGTGTTGAGACTCGCAAATTCCTCAACACCACTACTGTGTTTCTAGGCATGACTCCTCAACACATTTTCCTCTTGGTGTTGAGACGTGCAAATTCCTCAACACCACTACTGTGTTGCTAGGCATGCTTCCTCAACACATCCTTCCTCTTAGTGTTCAGACGTCTAAATTCCTCAACACTCATTACTATGTTGCTAGGAATGCTTCCTCGACCCATTCTTCCTCTTAGTGTTGAGACGTCTAAATTCCTCAACACTCATTACTGTATTGCTAGGTATGCTTCTTCAACACATTCTTCCTTTTGGTGTTGAGACTCGCAAATTCCACAACACCACTACTGTGTTTCTAGGCATGACTCGTCAACACATTTTTCCTCTTGCTGTTGTTAGGCAAATTCCTCAACACCACTACTATCTTGTTAGGCAAGCTTCCTCAACACATTTTCCTCTTGGTGTTGAGACGTGCAAATTCCTCAACACCACTA